>NC_056746.1:635678818-635728818 GCF_019279795.1 Protopterus annectens | reverse complement strand
CTACTTGATACAACTTCTGTGGACTACACCTATAAGTTTTAATTAGAAAAACCTATTAGCAATGGCCAGTTTAATACAGATCAGCTAGAATTAGTCAATCAGAATCATATTACAAGACACCATTCAAAAATCACTTTGAGTCAATCAATCATCTATAAAAATGCAGTATAAAAACCAACAATGACTAACTTCTCTTGAAACTGTAACTAGCAAGGTTACTAATGTGAAAAATGTATGTTATAACTCATTTCTGAATATGCAACTATAGCAAAAAAAGACAGAGATAGTGGGTATAACCTACATTCACTTTAGCAAGGGTAAAAGCATAGAATAGCCTTGAAGTGCATCCTGTGGTGACACTAGATGGGCAACTGGCATTATTCCCAGGATAATAAATTGGGTAAAAGTACACCATTAAGAAATACCATTGCATCATTGACTTTAGTACTAGCTCTGTGTGTGTGTGTGTGTGTGTGTGTGTGTGTGTGTGTGTGTGTGTGTGTGTGTTTACACACACACACACACATCTCTCTCTCTGTCTAGATATATATATATATATATATATATAGGCGTCGAACAGCCAATCAAAGAGAAACAATGCTGACACCCAGGAGATCAATGTTAAATCTTTGAATGAACAAATATCAACACATTCTGCTCATGCTCTGGGGATTACCCTAGAGTGGACTAAATCAATGCTAAGTGTTTTGCAGTCCCACACCCACACTAATTATATATACTAATTCCAAGATCACACAATACCAGGGGAAAGGGAATATACTCCTACACAGTGATTGTCAGTCTCGCACACCTGTTGACTATCTGTCTGCATTAACAAAATGACCAAACAGGTATCTGCATTATAACCGTTAGACTGGGTGTCTGACAAATATATATATATATATCTATACACATATATAGGTGTGTGTGTGTGTATGTGTGTGTGTGTGTGTGTGTGTGTGTGTGTGTGTGTGTGTGTGTGTGTATATATATATATATATATATATATATATATATATATATATATATATATATATCCATGCTGTTCTTATTAAATTATTATTATTTTTTTAATCAACAGATTTCCTGACAGTTGTATTTGGTCAACAGGAAAGCTGAATGACTTTTACCAGGACTCACATAATGTTAGGGCTGGAAAATATGTCCTTTTCCCCATATTGTGTGATCTTTGAGTTGGTATTTAATTATCAGGGGGTTTAGGAAAAAACATAATTTTTTATTTATGTCTTGGGGCATGCACAGTTTGGTACTGACTTGGTCATTTTGTTATTTTTTCTTACACCTATATAGGTGTCTGGAAGATAAAGAGATAAAGCTAAATTCAATCTTTTTTTCAGAGCAAGAACATCTGGCCAGAATGGTGATATATATTTTGGAGAGCAGAATGGATAACAAATGGCTTTGCAAAGTGAGATAAATTTGTATTTTTATTTTATGTTATGATTTGACAACCATTTAAGTGAGCTGGTCTATTGACCCTTTTCAGTCATGACCTGGCTACAAAAATAAAGTAAGGTTAAAAGTATGCAAATACAGTATAAAAAACAACAACTGCAACAATTGATTGGTTTTAGAGCATTAATAGAAAAGCACGTAAAAGATTGCAGTAGTCTATACATAGCAACATGTATCATAGCAGTGCACTTACATAAACGCTGCATTTACATTCAAAAAGTATGATTACTCATGGTTGATTAGAATAAATGCATAGCTGAGCAAAGAATAAATGCAGAGCTGAGTAAAGTGTGATAACTGTGAAAAAAAACATGGTGAAGAGTATGAAATCACTGGTGAAACAGCAGTAGATCAAAGAAGAAAGGTAACATGGAGCTGTGTCATCAGATGTTATAAAAGTAATCAAGCAATGTAAGAAAGCAATGAATTCTAACAACAGCGGAGGGATATTAGAATGTCAAGTGAGAAGAACAATCAGTAGAAAACAGGAAATGAGTCTTTTCATCAATGGGCTAATGAGACCGCTCTGTCACAAGAACACTCTGAGTTCTGGAGATCCAGTCTGTACAAGGTTACAGACAAAATTTAAACAGTTCACAGGGGACTACTGAAAGAGGACGCTGAGCCTGCATATTCAAAGCCACAGGAAAATAAATCAGTGAGCTGTAATATATACATCTCTAAAGAATGGGAGACATAAGAAGATCTTCAATTTAATCAGCAAACTGTAAGATGTTAGCATTTTTCCAGTAAAGATGCGTGTAAAAACAAGTATTTCATAACTTGAAGGCAGATGGAGGGTATAGGAGTCAATAGCAATGTGAAGAAACCGTTGTTACTAGGTGGGTAGCAAATGCATGGCATAACTCTCCTGTGACAGCACTGGAATCTGAAAAGTCAGAATTCAAGAATGCATAATGCTGATTTCTAAAAAATTTTTTCTGTGGTAAATGGAAATAGACAGTAAGTTAACCATGATGTATAGATTATCCACCAGTCAAGGAAAAAGGCTAGCTACGTGGAGTAACTAATCAATCTTTAAAAGCTGTCTTTGGCTCTGTTTACCCAAAAATTCAGTATTATGGAATGTTTACATGTGTATCACTGAGAAATGTTTCCTTATATTTACTTTGTTAGCATACAATTCATTAACTTCAAATGTAGCCACAAGTGATATTTACTGCAACATTATTTATTTGTGTATTTATTACACTTTGTTTATTAGGTTTGCTGCTACTAGGCTAAAACCTACTTATAGTGAGGACTCCCGAGACAGAAAAGCATCACAAAAGCTCCTGTCAAGTTTATCAATTTCATATTTAGAAACACAAATTGATACTGTACGTATAAGGAATTAATATAATATTTATTGTTAGGCACAGTACATTGCAAAAAAAAAAAGATGTGCAATAAAATTTTGATTACTGAATTATCTTACAATATATAGAATATATGCAAAGTTATTACTGAAGTAGCTAACTGGTACATGTTATAGATGAAAAACAGCAGAGAAAACAAATATAAAAATATTTACACTGCTGCTGCTCCAGGAATACATCCAACATATACGTTTCACTTTTAGGCAATAATTAGTTATTAGAAAATGAGGAATAAATATTCATAAAGATGAAAAAGTATGAAAAGGCCACAGACTCTAGTAGCAGGAGAGTGTTAGTAAGGAGAAAGGTATTTAAAGTCGAGAGGGAGACAGAGACAAAAGGTTATAAAGGGTATTCACCGCTTTGTTCTACTGCGATGTGCTAACAGTGTGGTGTAATACAAATAATCAAAAGAGTGTCTGCAAACAAAGCAGTAGCTGGGTTGTTGAAAAATATTATAGTGAAAAGTAAGGGTGCAGCTTGGTTTGTGAGATAGTGGGTTACTAAGATATAAATGTGTGCCGCGGAAGGGGATGATACATAGTGAGTAGCAGATCAGCACGTTTTATACAAAGGTAAGGTTATGCATGGCCCCTGTATTTGTTGCCATAATAGCCTAGATAAAGCAGGTATGAGTTTGAAAGAAGTCCGGCGATGGAACAGTTTGACAGAAGGGTTTTCTGAAACGTCAGTGACAAACTTCGTTTTAAGGGCAACAAGGAAAGGTTCACTCCCAAGAGCTGCAAAAAGGCAGAATGGCATTCATATATAAAAAAAATTCTCCTATTTTATTTATAAGAAAAGTTTAAACTAAAGTAGTTAGTTGACCTCATTGCTAGGAGTTCACCAGCTGAATAGTTATTGTAAGAAAAGACATTCATTTTTTAAGAGGATGAACATGCAGGACATTTAACGTTATCTTGGTTTGTTTTCAAGACATAGAGACAATTTCGTTATCGAGAGAGATACAGTAGTATGTTTTATTTCTATTTTTAATGGAGATTGTTGCAGTAGATCTGAAGGTAGTTGAGAAGCCATATTTTAAGCCAATGAAAGAAGGGAAACCACAAATAATTTTAAGAATTGAAAGACTGTTGGGTATAAGATTTCTGGCATCTAACTAAGTATTTCATGGTACAGTAGAGAGTCGATTATCCAAATGTCAATTAGCCGAAACGTCAGTTATCAGAACCAGCCTTCCAAGTTTTGGGGTAGGAAAAACCATAAAGTCTGAATATGTAAACATTATACTAATTTGCTTGAGCATGTTTTTTGAGCTTGTAGCTAGCTCGTGTGTAAAACATATTCTTTATTGTCCACTGGAATCGCTAAATGGTTGAAAAGTGTATTCCTGCCTGCAGAAAAAAAACAGATTTTATAAGTTTTTTATCCAGTTCAGTTATATATTTGATTATCCGAACAGTTTGATTATCCCAACTACCTTAGGTCCCAATTAGTTTGGATAATCGACTCTCCCATTGTATTGTAAAAGGCTTCAGTCATCTGTGGACCTTAAAGATTTTTGTATCTGTTTGTTTATTAAACATAAATGGACAGTTAGCTAAGGTATTATAGTGCCTTGTTTGGGCAACCGTTCCTATTTCTGTGATATCCAGTGAGTGAATGATGAGGAGTGTGTTCTCACTCAAAAAAGTTTGCTTGACTTGAACAGAATGATTTTTTTTATGGATTTAGTTTTAGAGTAAGTCAGATTTTAATTTTGTATTTGTAATACTTTATTGACTAACTGATTTTTATGGACTGTACTTATGGTGCTGCGGTAGCGTTGTCGCCTCACAGTATGATGCTGTCCGGTTCGATTCTCAGCTAGAGTGTCTTCTGCGTGGAGACATGCGTGAATGGGCGTACCTTCGTTGAAGGTTGTGCGTCTGGCCCGGCAAGCCGGTACGTAAAAATCAACTGCCAATCATTAGCGGACCGGAGTTCCGCTGTGGTGACCCCTAACCAGGAAAAGCCGAAAGACACAAACAAACAAACTTATGCAAAGACAAAATTTTGTATTCCATAAGGCAACACAGGCATGTTTGCAGGTTAAATGTCTGTCTCCTTCTGTTTTCAAATACAATAAAAAGTTAACAAAAATAATGATTAAGATTACTAAATCAATTTATCTGTATAGCATATTGGTGGTAACAATGGTATCCTTTAGAATGGATTAATGCACATCACCTGACTTCTGATTCACCAGATACATGTTTACCAAAAAGTAAGCAGATTCATATGATTCCTATGATCCTTTCTAAGCAATAGCTCTTTACTTTCAAGTTAAGCTTGAATGTGGACTTAAGCATACCTGGGGGTTGGGGACCAGAAGTCACTCCTTCCCTTCTTCCTTGAGAAAGAAAGCATTTTTGCTGAACTAAGTTTTAGCACAGTATTTTGGTCAACTATCGTATAACTAAAATAACTGCAAGCTGCAAAATAATCAGTAAACCCAGTAGTGCATTCTGCAATTAAAAAGGCTGTTCAGAATTATTACATATGATGCAGAAAACTAATTGTGTCCATGTATTTTTAACTTTATGCAAAAATGGGCTTGTGAAACATTATGGGTATGTGACAAAGCTGTCACTGAGCCATCTAAATTTGTAAATTAAATTTAAAAGATATAATTCAAGGCAGAGCATATGGTGACATTCTTGCTGTCCTGATCCTAATGCTGTTAAACAGAACATATTATACTCCAATTATGAGGCCTTAAAGTCATGTTCAGGTTGATGATTTAATGCTGAGATTTGCTTAAAACATATCTGTTAAGGTTGTTTGAGTGAAAAAAAATCAATTAATCTCTATTCTGGCTTTTATGCACTGTTGAGAACTGAAGATATTTTAGTAGACATTGGGAAATGAATATGTGAAGAGGAGAATGGATTAAGTATTTATATGTATTATTCTGAGACTGAAGAAAACACCATTAATTTATATTTTATTGCATACATAAAATATTAAAAAGAAATGTAAGCGACAGTTATTGCAAGAAAAGTTATGTTTGTGTGTGCGTGTGTGTGCGTGTGTGTGCGTGTGTGTGCGTGTGTGTGTGTGTGTGTGTGTGTGTGTCTTTACATAGTGATTATCCAAATAGTGACTCAGAAGGATATAAACTAATGTAAATATTGTGTGTAAACAGAATGTATAAAGGCTGTAACAGAACCACCGCTTTATGTAATCAGATATACTTTTATATTACTGAGGATTCCTGCAATATTCAGTAAATAGAACCAATTATATAATGAAATGGTGGATAACAAAGAGGGTTGTAGCCCTCTCAAACTAGAGTAGATGGTCTGTCATATAGGAAGAATGATTTCCTGGAACATAAATTCTAGGTGTTATGATGCAGTGAGCAAGACTCCCTGTCAAATATTCTAAGAAAACCTCTGTGAAGGAATCCAGGGGGAAGAGACACTAGTGAATAGCATCTGTATGCTATGGACTATGATTCCAGCTTCTTATCAATGCAGAAAGGAATTACTGGACAGCTCAGGAAAAATCAGTTTCCTGTTTCTGGGGACTCTGTGACTTTAGAAAAAAAACAGGAGACTGACTCTGAAAAAGAGCTTTAACACTCATGCTAACACTAACCATAAAGCTAACCCTAACCTTAATGTTAACCCCAAACTAACCTAATAATATGCAAATCCCAAGCCCTAATGCTAAATTCAGTCAAGACCTCAACTTTAACCTTTGAATCATACTCTCATAAGTATAATAACACTGGCATTCAACTATATAGTATTTCAGTAAGTGTAACAGTTGCAAGAATGACATTTTTTGCAACCCCTCTGCCGGCTGACCATCATCCTCGCACAAGATATGAGCTTATTCGCTCATCACAGGACAAGAGCTATCACCAATCAATTCATTCTTCCATGTGTCAAGAGCCAATCATGGAGCCATTATGCATCAGGGTCCTTCTCACCCCAAGAGATCCTAAACCCCCTTGGCATCTTTTGAGAGATGCATACTGCCGATGTCTACATGAGAGGAGCACACCCTGTGTGACTGTTCCTGACCTATGCAACAAGGCTGCAGCAGCATGTCCTTGTGGCCTGGACTCCATGGGTTGCATCACCCAGAGCTTCTACCTGGTGTTAACCAATCAAGGAACCAAGCCAACTCCTGTCTCCCAGGATGACCATGTGGTACTCACTCCCGTCTTTCTGAGCTGCTCCCTCTAGCTTCCATGTCCACTAATCGAACATGGGTCATCTGGGTCACAGTTAGGTCTTTATCCCTCTGTGACATGGGAGGGAGATAAATTAACTGACCACCTAAAGAAATGTCAGTACTAGTACACTTATTACACATATTTAATAAACAACTATAAAAAAGTTAACAACAAATACATTTTCTCAATTAACAATGAACATTAGCTAAATGTGTTTACATACTTATGGCATCAAGGGATGAAACCCTTACTGTGACCCAGGTAACCTGAGTTTGAGTAATAATTTGAGTGCTGCAGTAGCCAGGTGTGGGAGGGTTGGCATTGAATGACTAATGCCATTTTGCCCATCCCGGGTGAGAGGTCAGTGGTCTGGTTGGGTATCTGTTACTTGTGTGGGAAGACTTGTTAGTGATGAAGATCACCAAGAGCTGAGGCATGGGCTTTGCATTCCCAAACTGATGATGAAGGTTCTCACTGCAGATGTCTGTGAACAAACTCGTGCAGGAGTGATCATTCAAGGCCACCATGGTGATATGCGTGCTCACATCAGTAACCAGGAGATTTAGCTGGGGTTAAAATTAGAAAGGTTCTTGCTTGACAAACTAATTAAGGTTTCAGGCTTAGCACTTGAAGATTAGGGAAAGTGGAAGCAGTGGGGCTGAGATGGTAAGAGAATCACCATTGGCAACAGCCCTCCCCCGCCCCCCAATGGATTGCAAGTCGAGATGACCTACTGAGGGAGCAGGGCTGCAGAAGACTGATGGCTCTAGGCAGGCACAGTAAGAAACAACATTCATGCTTGTCTGGATGATGTTCCCTGTGTTCAACTCTTCCTTAAGTCAGCAGGCATATTATCATCAACAGGGGGAAATTGACTAAGGCTAATTGGAAGGGATCACTGGCAGGTGGTCATGCAGATAAAGCCAATGAAATAAAAATAAAAATAAAAAAAGCATAAGTAGTTCTATCACTGTTGGAAACTCATGGTGTTCTGTCTGCAGTGTGATTTTCAAACAATCTGGAAATATATTGCTGATTGATAAGTACATTTCTTGGCATTTTAACCTTTCAGAGTTCTGCATTGTCTTAATTCTTCCTGACTGAATTATATATTTTCTGGCATTGTTTTCTGTTTCTCATCTGTCCTGAAACTGCATTGTTTTCTGTTTCTCATCTGTCCTAAACCTGCTTCCCCCCTATTCCTGTGGTGAAGTTTATAAAACTGGTCTAACAGCTTTTGTGTTATCTGATTGCTTCAAGGCTTGCTGATTTAAAATAGTTTCTGTTAGTAAATTCCTGCATACACTGTTGGAAACTCCTGATGTTCTGTCTGCAGTGTGATTCTCAAACAATCTGAAAATATATTGCTGATGGATAAGAATATTTCTTGGCATTTTAACCTTTCAGAGTTCTACATTGTCTTAATTCTGCCTGACTGAATTATTTTGTTTTCTGTTTCTCATCTGTCCTGAAACTGCATTGTTTTCTGTTTCTCATCTGTCCTGAAACTGCTTCCCCCCTATTCCTGTGGTGAAGTTTATAAAACTGGTCTAATAGCTTTTGTGTTATCTGATTGCTTCAAGGCTTGCTGATTTAAAATAGTTTTTGTTTGTAAATTCCTGTATACACTGTTGGAAACTCCTGGTGTTCTGTCTGCAGTGTGATTCTCAAACAATCTGGAAATAATCACTGATTGATAAATATATTTCTTGGCATTTTAACCTTTCAGAGTTCTGCATTGTCTTGATTCTGCCTGACTGAATTATTTTATATATTTTCTGGCATTGTTTTCTGTTTCTCATCTGTCCTAAAACTGTTTGCCCCTCCCCCACCCTATTCTTGAGGTGGTGTTATAGTTGGTGGCTTTGCAGTTGCCCGTCCCTACTGTAAATTTGATCTGGGACACCCCTCCCAGTCTGGTGTTCACTCTACTTAATACAGAGACAACATTTGAGAAGGTCAACCCACTTAGGTTCTTAACCTTGAATTTTTCTTTTGCTCCTTCTTCCTCTCTCCTTGCACTTTGCTAAAAAAATGCACTTTATTTTGCCTTTGCCTCTTCTTAAAAGAACTCAATTGTATTTATTCTGCTCCATTTATCACCGCTTGGTAGTAGCCTCATTAAATTGTAACTGTTACTCTAAGCCTTTTGGTTTAAGCACTTGGGCTATAGACCAGTTGTTTTACATTAAGAAGATTTGTGGTCTGCATTGTTGTGGCAGGACAGGTAGCTTGCATCCTTCTAAGTTGGGAATTGCTGATTGAAGGCTCAGTGTCTTTTATTCTAAAAGTGTATTAGATCTGGTTAAAGCACTTGGGCTTCAGGCCAGTTATTTTTCATTAAGAAGGTTTGTGGTCTGCACTCTTGTGGGAGGAGAGGCTAGATTCTGCCCTTCTGAGCTGAGAATTTCTGGTTAAAGGCTTATTGTGCCTGCTTATTTGAACTGTTTCTTTTTGAAATTGGTGTGCCTTCATTGCCATAGCATAGACTAGATTCAGGCATCCTGAATATAGTTTTGTTTGTATAACTTGAGCACTAATCCAGGCCATCTCTTTTGGAGAAGGTTCCCCTGCACTCCAGTGGCAGGAGTGTGCAGTTAGAACTTGTCTGATGAAGACTGCTGGAACACGGCTCAGTCTTCAGCTTTTTTACTGGTTAATTGGGTAATTTGTTTAAAGCAGTTTGCTCATTTTCTATTATATAAAAAATTGCACTTTATTCATCTGCTTTTACTGTATTTGTGTTTCTTCCTATTTTATTTTGCTTTTGCTGCTTGTTCTAAAAGTGCTTAATTCCATTTATTCAGCTACATTTATTACTGCTTGTTAGTAGCCTGATTAAATTGTAACTGTTATTCTAAGCCTTTGGTTGAAGCACTTGGGCT
The DNA here is from genome assembly GCF_019279795.1 of Protopterus annectens. Lineage (NCBI taxonomy): Eukaryota > Metazoa > Chordata > Ceratodontiformes > Protopteridae > Protopterus > Protopterus annectens. The sequence goes on along the minus strand of NC_056746.1, from coordinate 635,718,889 downwards.
TCAGACCAGTTGTTTTACATTAAGAAGGTTTGTGGTCTGCACTGTTGTGACAGGACAGGTAGCTTACATCCTTTTAAGTTGGGAGTTGCTGATTGAAGACTTAGTGTCTTTTACTCTAAAAGTGTATTAGTTCTGGTTTAAGCACTTGGGCTTTGAGCCAGTTATTTTACATTAAGAATGTGTGATCTGCACTCTTGTGGGAGGAGAGGGTAGATTCTGCCCTTCTGAGCTGGGAGTTTCTGGTTAAAGGCTTATTGTGCCTGCTTATTTGAACTGTTTCTTTCTGAAATTGGTACGCCTTGCTTGCTGTAGCATAGATTAAATTCAGACCTGCTGAATCTAGCTTTGTTTATATAACTTGAGCACTAATCCAGACCATCTTTTTAGGAGAAGGTTCCCCTGCACCCTAGTGACAAGAGTGTGCAGTTAGAACTTGTCTGATCGAAGACTGCTGGAATAGGGCTCATTTTTTAGCTTTTTATTGGTTAATTGGTTAATCCATTTAAATCAGTTTGCTCATTTGCTACTGTTATATTAAATATATATATATATATATATATATATATATATATATATATATATATATATATATATATATATATACACTTTATACATTGCCACTTAGCTAGGGTTAAACTATTCGCAGCATCATAAGGTCTACTCTTCGAATTTTCCCTTAGAACTAGCCAGTTTCTTAGTTTTAGCACTAAAATCTGTTTCTTTGAGCTCAGCACTTGTTCAGAACTTGTTGTAAGTACTAAATAAGCTACAAATTACTACAGCACTCAACTTTCCTCACTTGTCTGGAGGAAAACTGTTTTTAGTACTTAATAAATAAGCACCTATCCAGGCATGTCAGCTCCCAGTGTTTTTTCCTGTCTACCTGATGAATCTGGGCATCTTGGGGCAATGCAGCAATTGCCTCATGTACACAGATGACCCTCTCCTTCTACCACCCAACACTACAACCTGTGAGAGATGCATTTATATAGCCAAACTGGAAGCAAAGCTCTCTTCACCCAAGAATGGATGAGACAGTCAAGAGGAGAAGGTAAACACTTGCATCACACCACACTCATCACATAGTCCCTCAAAACCTACACCACCAAAACACACACATAGAAACATGAAACACACACCTACATTCGTGGAAGCTCTCAATAAAAATCTGCTCAAGCAACAGAGACCTCCAAAGCAGAAATGCAAGCAGTCTCAACCCCCCAACAAAACCCAAATGACACATAGCCCACAAACTCAGTGTGCCACTCAACCACAGCTCATAAGGCATAACAACATAACCAACATTCTAGTTATAGGTGGCTCTATAGTCAGGCACACTGATGTTCCACTCACCAGGCTAAACAAGGAGAAAGTTACTGTCAGTTGCCTGTCGGGTGCCAGGATCCACCACATAATGCACACACTCAGGTCACTCCACAACAAGTACAAATATGACTCTGTCATTGTCCATGTTGGTGTGAATGACCTGAGATGTACATCCTTGGACTACATGAAAAGAGACATGGAAGAGTTCTCCGATCTTGTAGCCCAGGCAGGTATGACCCTAGCCCTGAGTAGCATCCTGCCATCACCCAGAATGATACCACAGTACAAGGACAAAATAATTGACTTCAACAATTGGCTAAGCTTCTGTTGTCATTCTAAGGGGATCCAGTATCTGTCTGCCTGGGATGATATGATCGACAGACCGCGATGTTTTGCCAGAGATGGCCTGCATCTGTCACCCTTAGGATTCCAGATACTTGCTAAGGCTCTTGCCACCCCTATAGTGCCTTTTTTAGGCAAGGTTCAAATGACAAATTCACCACCTTAACAGGTACAAGCAAGCAAAATCTGAGGGTAATGCTACTCAATGCTAGAAGTCTAAACTTCAAAATGCATTCACTCAAGGCACTCCTTAAAATGGAGAACATCGACATCTGTGCAGTGACAGAGACCAGGTTCAAGGCTAAAGAGAGCACACCTGCATTACCAGGCTATAATTCATACCACACCTTTCGGCCACCTAACCTGGACCAAAACACTAAATGCAGAGGTGTGTCCATATTCATTAAGGATATCCACATCTCCCAGCTAGTTGTTTAGCATAATGCATCCGAGATTATTCAAGGGCAACTAACTCTGGGCAAGACCGCAATCCAAATTTTAACTTGCTGCAGATCCCCCACCATGCCCCAGGATTCCCACTTCTCATTTTTTGATACACTGGAAAATATTAGGATACAACCCAACACCCTAATAATGGGTGATTTCAACTACCCCACCATTAACTGGGAAAACTACTCATGTACCAACTCTTTTTCTCAATGTTTTCTGGAATTCATAAATTCCAATGCCTTGGATCAACTTATCCACACCCCCACCAGGGGCAGCAATATCCTAGACCTGGTCTTTACCAACATGGGCGACTGGTGTTTCACACCAGAGGTCAGTTCCTCATTGATCATATCCGACCACAAGCTAATCACCCTAGACATCCACATCCCGTCCCCACCCCCCATTAGGGAAAACACTGTAAAAATATTTCTCCAAAGTCACCTTCATGCTTCTTAAGACAGACATGGCAAACTTCACGACACCCATACAGATGGACAGTAGAGGTATGACTGCTGAATCCTACACAAATGCACTTTATAAACACTTACACAAGTGCATGGATCGTGCAATCCCTAACAAAACCAAGATGCTAGCCTCCAAAAAAAGGAAGCCAATCTGGTGGCTCCCTGACATAAACAAACTCTACAACAGAAGAAAGAAACTGTTTCAAAAAAGAGCAAAATCCCATGATTGGACTCCCTGGTCAGCCTCAGTAAGAAGCTGAGATCCCTCATAAAATCCTCCAAAGCTAGTTACGAAAACAAAATCACCACTGATTCTAAAGACAACCACAAAGCATTCTATAGCTATGTCAAGAATCTCAATGGCAATACTCAGATCTGCTCTGAGTTACAGCACAATGGCGCTAAATATACAGAACCGACTGATATTGCCAATATCCTGGCACATAGGTTCAGTGCTAACTTTACCCCCCTCTCACCCCCTAAAGAGCCCATCTCTATACCGGAAGAATGCAAAGTTCCTATAATCACGGTTGCACAGGTAAAAAACACACTCACCAAAGCCAAGAACACAGCATCCATGGAACCTGACAACATCCTAGGCTGCATTCTACATGAACTGCAAAATGAACGGGTACCCTACCTAAGCACCATGTTCAATCATAGCCTCACCTCAGGCTTTGTGACAATGACAGTTATCTCACTCCACAAAGAGGTAGCCACCACGGACTCTGGGAACTACCATCCCATTACCCTAATGAGCCTGGTCTGCAAGGCCATGGAACGTATCATCGTGGAACTTGTAAACAAAGACATTGGTAATCTCTAAACACTGGACTCCACCCAGTTTGGGTTTGTAAAAGCCAGATCATGTCTCCTAAACCTGGTAGACTTCTTTGAAACAGCTGCCAAAGCTGTAGACGAGGGTAAGGTGGTTCACACTGCCTATCTAGATCTCGCCAAGGCTTTTGACACCATCCCCACTCTGGAATTATAGATAAACTCACTAAACTAGGTATAAATCCCTATGTCACAAAATGGGTTGCCAACTGACTCACTGACAGAACCCACACTGTGAAAGTAGCAGACTCCAAATCCGACTTCAGACCAGTGACAAGTGGAGTACCACAGGGTTCAGTCCTGGGTCCTCTCCTGTTTGGTATCTACTTTTCTGAAGTACAGGCTAATACAGAAGGTCTTTGGCTAATGAAGTTTGCAGATGACTGCAAACTAGGAGCCATAATCGAAACTCCTAATGATGTAGACATCCTACAAAAGGGCCTCACGGAGACAGGTGCCTGGTGTCAAAGCCATGGCCTCAAGCTCAATGCCAAAAAGTGCATTGTCATCCCCTTTGGTAAAAACTATGTACCCATGAGCTACCACATAGGTGGTAGTCTACTTAACATCGAAAGTGTGATAACAGACCTTGGGACACGGGTGGACAGTAGTCTCTCCTTTGATAATCACATCACCACAGCAGTCAGGAAATCCTTCTAAATGTCACACCTCATCACAAAAAGGTTTCTCATCCAGGAAAAAAGAGGCCATTGTTCCCCTCTACTTGTCACTCATTAGACCCATTATAGAGTATAATGCCCCTTTTGGTATGTACCTCACAAGACATCTACAACAACTGGAAAGAACACAGAAATACCTATCAAAGAGGATTATCGGCCTCAAACAGATGCCCTATGCAGACCATCTAAAAAAACTCCAGCTTTACTCCGTCGCATATCGACTACTCAAAGGTGATCTCTGCCTAACATACAAAGCTATGTCAAACACAGAGCTGTTGGACATGCTCCACTTAAAGAAATCCCAATCCCTCTGAGCTACACGCTCTAGGGACCTAAACCTTGTCACTACAATAAACAGAACATGCTAGAGGGATAGATTCCTGTCCCAGAGACTTCCCATACTCTGGAACAAACTACCTATCTATATCAAACAAAGCTCCTCATTAGCACTCTTCAAGAAAAATCTTGATGACTGGATGGGAAATAGGAAATTCACCCCGGGGATCACCTATGTGGCTCTGCTCAACAGGGGCACATGAAAATAATTTTCTTGGGTGGCGAAAGCCAAGGTACCTTTTTGGCTAGGCTTATATAGGCCCTAGGGCCAATAGCTTGGTATCTACCTATGAACCTATCATAATAATGCTTAGAGAGACTGATACAACATAAATACAAATGTATTCAATTATGATTTGATGGTTTATCAGGCATGTCATCATTAACATCAACAGGACCTATCCACCATTTTAAATGCTCACAAAGTCTTGGTTCTTATTTCCATCTTTCTGAAAGATAAATTGCAAACATAAATGTGTACTTTAATAAAGGAATTCAAGCCTGATCACCTCCTGAAAATGTTGAACAAGTACAGTATCAGTATTATTTTTGGATGTCCCTTAAACATTCCTTAATGCAAATGTCACATACACAAATTGTTATTTTGAGTGCAATATTTTCCAACATGACAACAAATTCAATACATTCAGTACAACTGGAAAAAAAACTAAAAACTTGTCTAATGTAGATTCAGTTCAAGTACTCAGATGCATACATCTCAACTGTACAGATTTTTGCAGAATGGTCAAAATTTTCCCTCACTTCTTTTGTCTATTCCTCATAAAATTTCAGATTTTCTGGATTTTTGTGGCAAATCGATGAGAAATGAATTCAGCAAATAATGACAGTCATTTGAGTTTCAGATTTCATATCCTTCAGAAAATACATGGTAACACAATTTGTCCCTATTATGGGGGGTTTGTCCCCCCATTAGTTTTGGCTTTGTCCAGATTTTTTGCACTAAGAGATTGAGAACTATACATATATGTAATACCTTTTTTTTACATGAAAATGTCTGCAGTTGTAAAGGTCTAAATAGAGAAGCCCTGCAAGGTGGTGATCAAAAATAACTTTTCATGATCATAAAAGGCAGATTTCAGATTTTCAAAGTGAAGAAAACTCCAGAAAAACAAATCAGCTAGTAAAACTAACCACTGTTCATCCACAGAGACTCCACCTACGGCTCTTAACTCTCTTAATGTTGTTATAAATGACACCAACCAATTTTATATTAATAATTTTAGTGCTTTCATTTTATAAAGTTATAAAACTTCATCTAAATAAGTATAATATAAAACTAAAACTAATGTCTTTCAGCTTTTCCTGGTTTGGGGTCACCACAGCGGAACTCCAGTCCGCTAATGATTGGCAGTGGATTTTTATGGTGACAAGGTGCCAGCCCGATGCCCAAGCTTAAAAGAAGGCAAACCCGTTCATGCACACACCTAGCTGCATGTCTTTAAACATCACTCGACCATGGGGAGGACAAATTAAACTTAAATAAAAGAAGTTAAAAACAAGTGACTGGCTAGCCTTACATTTAATCCAATCATCATTTTAAAAATGTACCAGGAAATCTCTTTGCAATTAATCACTAGTTCTACTAGTAGAACGAATGGTTTGAATGCGGTAACATCAGGAAGTCAGTTTTTGACCAGTCATTGATTATCCAATCAGCATTTCATAGACAGTGCCAGAAAATGATTGACAATCTATCATTGGTTCTCTTTTCTACACCAATCATCGGGTTTGATAAAAGTATGAAACCATTTTACCACCTATCAGTGTTCCACAAAACAGAATGTATCATTAAAATCTTAAGGGGCTAGCCCTTTGTTTTTGACCAATAGAGGTTCATAATCTCATAGTAATCATGCTTTCATAAACCAGATTAAGTAAACATAATGTGTAATGTACACTATTAATGTACAATATGTTATAGGACATAATCACAAATATAAAATGTAAAACTGTGCAACTGCACATATTTCTCTTGGGAAATGGTAAATCAGCTTTACAGTGAACATAAATATTGTAATAGGGCTTTCCGCTAGTCCATTATCAGGATCACTCAACTAATATAACTTAATGAAAGATTTTATCTACTTGTTTTATCTTTCTAATGCTTTTAATTTTAAAAGGCAACTAATAGAAAGGTGATCACTTAAACCAGGCCAGGTGTTTGCATTTAAATAAATTTGCCAGTATAGTTCATGTTCTTTGAGTAATAGTGGCCAATGGCCTCCCTTTCATTTACATGTAGTTTCTCAATACTAAAGAATTTAAAATGGTGATCTGGATACTCAATAATATGGTTGGCTAGGGCATTCGCTTCTTTCTTCTTTCTTCTTTTTGATATCACTAATGTGATCATATATTCTTTCCTTTAACTTCCATTCAAACTATTGGTGCTACCAGTAGAAATAGTGATTGGTTCCAAAGAATTTTCCTGGTACATTTTTAAAACGATAATTGCATTAAATGAAAGGCTTCCCAGTCATGTGCTTTTAACTTCTTTTATTTAAGTTTAATGTTTTATATTGTACTTATTGGGATGAAGTTTTATAACTAAAAAAAAGCACTAAACTTATTAATATACTGTTGCTTGGTGTCATTTATAACAACATTAAGTGATTTAAGAGCCATAGTTGGAGTGTCTGTGGATGGATCATGCTCAATTTTACTACTAGATTTCACATTTTCACCATGATAGTAAGAGGTAGCAAAACTCAACTATGGGTTAAAGGAGATGGAGGATCTTGATGTAACTTTCATGAAGCCTCCAGACAATGTTGCAACAAAATGTTTTCTGCTGTTGTTGAGATTAGCAGTCTGGAGGCCAGGATGTATTTGGTCATAACACTCCAAGTGGTCTCCTTTGTGCCACACAAGTGATGACTAGACCGTTGTATTTTATTCAGACAATAATAGTAAATCAGATATGCAGAAATGCTTAAGAGATATTATAAAACTGGCAGGAATAACAAAATGCAGACGTTGAGAGATAGAGATAACATGGTTACTATATCCAGCTTCCTGAAAGTGAAAAAAAAAGACTACCCTACTTGAGTTGGAGGTAGCACCTGGGGTTATAAAAGATCCCACATCACTTATCACAAAGGGTAAGGGAATTCCCCCAGTGTTCTGGTCAGAGTTCTCAAAGTCAGTATGAACATCACTTTGGGTCTTCCCTGAAAATAAATAAAAAAATACCTAGTGGGACTAACCCAGTCAACAAGATATAAGTACAATAAGAATAAACTAAAAATGAAAGAAGTGATTCTTATGAATCTAGGACTGGCAAGGAATGCTAGAGCTGCTCATCTAAATGTCAAGGCAGATCAAAGGGTGTGTATGGATAATTTAATAGAATGAGATTTAAATGCTTAGGAGATTTAAGGTGTGGCTATTATACTAGACAGCTGGATCTGGACTGTCAGAGAAACCAACGTAGAAGAGACGCGGCACAGGTTCAAAGTTTGTTGTATAATGCCATCAACAGCTGTGCTTAGATACAGAAGGAGATCTCTAGGTTGATGCATTAATACTGGTAGGCAAAGGGCTTATGGTTCTTGTGCAGCAGTATGGGAGGCAGAGAACATTAACACTTGGCCATATAACTGACAGTAATCAGCTCATATTATGGCAACACTAAAAAGTGAGCTCATTGAAGTGGCTGGTGGTGAATACCTGCCTAACTGTGAACAGAGAATTCAGATTTCAACTTGGAGGAACAGGCCTTGGCAAGTGCGTTGATAAAAAGGAATATGGCTTATGGAGTAAGGAAGTTCTGTAGGGCTATAAGGAATGGCATCTGTGAACTAGTGACACAAACAAGGAGAAGACAGACAAAGCAGTTGAGAACAATATACATGAGCAGTAACTGTTCCAAGATTACAGGATGCACAAAATAAGTTCAGCCTGAAACTTTTGGAAAATTTTAGAAGGGCAGACTGGAGCTTTTTTTTAACCCAGTAGATTAGTTTGTCCTCTATACTTGGCAGACATTTTGTTTGGGACACTGTTCAGCTGTGCTAACAAATGAATTGCATGTTTTAGTTTTCTTGTCTGAAGAAGTATGACAACTGGGAAGAGGTGAAGGCTGTGACGACCCTCCACTGCATCAGTAATCAAGGATCCTCAATCCGCACCACTGGCAACAGTGGGGGATGTTCACTGACAGGATGACAAGTACACACACAGTATTTCTAGATGCAGCTCTCTGCATCAAGTGCAGTTTCCCTTAAGAGTACACAGAGACCACAATCAGTCCAGGACCAGTTTCTCCCCCTTCATCCAGATCCCCAATAAGACTCCCCAGTGGCACAGCTATAGAGTTGAGATCTCAGCTGAGTGATGAAGACCTCCAGCACTCTCTCTGCCCAACCAGTACTTTATGTCCCTAACTTAGTAGATGACACACACACTCTTTGAGGTTTGATTTACACACACACACACACACACACGCACACACATGCACACACACACACACACACACACACACACACACACACACACACACACACACACACACACACACACACACCTGGGAAAGCCTGTCACAGTTTACTAGCTATGCCCACTTCTGCCCAGACTATAAGGCAGTTTCCACTGCCACCAGGCACTCCTTATCAGCTACTATAAGGCCCTTAACAAGGGGTGCCCAATTTTACTGTTTAATATTAATACTAATACAAATGGTAGTTTGACCAAGAGCAAGACTATTACGAGTAGCCCACACAATGTCACAAAATAAATATCCAAGTACTCTCAAAACTTAAATATCTCTACACAGATCAGCCACAATGAAAGGTTTAAATATATTTAATAACAGATAAAATAACAAGACAATACTAAATATATATTCACAGTGACATCAAAGTTCAAAACCACAGGAAATATTTAAAATAACATTGCAGTATAGGCTCAAACAAATAAAGAAAAACATCTAAACTAAGCTTCATTATATTCCTGATTGCATCTAAGAGAGTTATACTGTTCCCTAGAAACTTACTTCATTAGAGCAAAGCAGATGTGTGGTGAATGAGCCTTCTTGTTGTCAGGTCCAAGATAAAATGCGGAATGCTCTGTCTCACTAAGAGACTTCCCAACTTAATATCTAAAATATTACTGCTGGGATAGCTTGCATAATGACATAATTTCTGGTCATTTGATTTCTAGTTCCCAGGCCAAAACCCTCAATGTTAGAAGTTGGCAGCAATTAGCATCTACCTGTAAAAATATACAGACAAGGGCCTTTGCTCAGATCTTTGGCAGATGCTGGAAGTCATAAAACAATTGCATTCCTTCATACTTCAAAAGTAGCAATTAATTCACTCCAAGGACAATACAGAAAGCTTCCTAGTACAGACCTTCTGTCTCTACCTACATCAAAAATGTGAGAGATAGTCTCTTTATTGAGTAGCCTACACAGTCATTTAATTTCAGATCTTTTTCTATAGTTTGCTTCACTGAGGTTAACCCTCCAGTTTCTTTTGTTAATCATATACATTTAAACAGTTACAATTGTGTGGGTACATTTCTGTTCTCTTCCAGAAGGGCACACTGTGGTTACATTTCAAACACAGCACTTTACAAATACCTTTTCAACGCACACATCTGTACAAGCAGTTTGATATACACACGACATGCATTTCTAATATATTTGTAACACAAGTCTCTTGTATAAATCATTTTGATAATCACCAATGAATAAAATTAATTACAAAATTCTAGCTAGCTGTACTGACAGTAACTCCTTTCATCACAAAGGCTATCACACTTTTATATACAGAACAATAGCTAAGCACCAGAATATGTAAAATGCTATATATGTACATGCTCTAGGGACCTAAACCTTGTCTTCATAATAAACAGAACATGCTGGAGGGATAGATTCCTATTCCAGAGACTTCCCATACTCTGGAACAAACTACCTATCTATATCAAACAAAGCTCCTCATTAGCACTCTTCAAGAAAAATCATGATGATTGGATGGGAGATAGGAAATTCACCCCGGGGATCACTTCTGTGGCTCTGCTCAACAGGGGCACAGGAAAATAATTTTCTTGGGTGGCAAAAGCCAGAGTACCTTTTTGGCTAGGCTTATATAGGCCCTAGGGCCAATAGCCTAGTATCTACCTATGAATCCATGAACCTATGAGATAGCATCAATGACAGCAAAATAAGGCACACTAGTTACTCTATGCACATGGCACTGCATCAGAAGACAAAATGGGGGCAGCAGGTTGACCAGATCACATAAAAAGAGAAGATAATAGCAGGCATGGAAGGGAAGTAGGGTAAGGGGGATTTGGAGAATTATTTCTCAGATGGGATGACAGGATGCAGCAGGAAGGTTAATCAGCCTCCAGACTCCAGTGACACTAGAAAAGTTACAAATTATCTTTGGGTGTGAGACAGAGGGTGGTAACTCACTGGATGACATTAAAGAATTATTAAGAACATTTGTATTATTTAGAATTAGAGTTAAGGAAGAGTGTTCTAACTCACTATGTGTTGGGAGTATTTGAAGACAGGGCAACCCTTTTCCTTTGTTATTCATAAAGGTGATTATAATATCTAAATTTGACAGTCATTTTATTATTATTATTATTATTATTATTATTATTATTATTACCTGTTTAAATTCTGGGCTGGAGATGGAGAAGCGAATCCCAATGTAAGAAATCATTCCTAGATGGGATACTACTACATTGCAGGACACACACACACACACACACACACACACACACACACACACACACACACACACACACACACTTATCAGTTCTCCTGTCATGTGGTTTTGGAATGTAGAAGGAAACCAGAGCCAAGGGCAAGAATATACTTGGACACAGAGATGCCTTGCAAAATCTATACAGAAGGTACCCCAGCTAAGAACCAAACTAGAAAATGAAGTACTGTGAAGCAGGAATGCTGTTCACCGGACCATTGTGTCACCCCATCTGATAATTGTTTTTTATTAAACAGCTTGAGAAAACTCTTAGGCAAACTATTTCTATCAGAAGAATAAATTGTTTCCAAATATTTTACAAATACTTTAGACAAATGTATATACTGTATATACTGCATCTTGGTAAAGCTATGTTTTTTCTGTCTGATAGCACCACATCGTTCAGTGTTTCTTATCAGATGATTTAATAACATGCTAAAGAAAATAGTGTTCATCAGTAAATATAATAAAATAGAATTGTGATGTATTATCTGTTAGCAAAAATAATATTAAAATGTTTATAAAATGACTCTAGAGCACATATATAAATATAATTTTTTAATTTTATTTTTATTTATTTAATGCTTTTGGCCATGGGACATTCAGTTAAGCCCATGGCCCTCTCTTAGGAAAACATGGAGTAACATTTATATTCATTATGGAAAAGTTAGTGTTGACACTGGGGAATTGTCCTTCTCTTTGATGGAGTTGCTTCTGACTATTGCTATGGAGGAAAGGAGGTTGCTGAAGGTGTTGTGGGATAAAGTGATTGTGTTTCATAGTGGAGATGAGAAATTTAAATGTGCTATAGTTTGCTGAAAAGCAATGGGATGAGTTGACAAAAGGTAAAGTGATATACAACAATAAATTAGTGCTTTTGTCATGCATGGAACTGAATAACAGTAGGGCAGACAAAACAGTCCAAAACGCTAAAAAAAAAAAAACTATTGCAGTTCTAGAAAGTAACAGGGTAGGACGTGTTTCCAAATGATGGATACAATCTAGAGGGCATGAGAACTGGAAATATTCTGAGCAACTGTGCAAAGCCGGCAGCAGAAAAGAATGCAGAAGCATCCCTGGGATGATTGAATTTATTTTTATTTTTATTTTACATTTGTTTACCGGGATAGTCCAACTGGACACAGGTCTATTTACAACGGAGGCCTGGGGAGAAAAGCTCCACATTAAAGAAGCATTAATTATACAATATGAAGAACATAGTATAGACTTATATGAAACAACAGGAGACTTACAGCATGAGCACAAACACGCAAGGAGTTATATGCAATTTAAAAACCAGCAGCTTCGTTTCTTAAAACAGTAGCTTATATAATAGTAGATATAATAGGAAATAAGGAGCTATAGGGTGGAAAAAGAAACAACAGAAGCAATTATGTAATGCATGGACATAACCAGGTATTCATTAAGTGTGATTTAAGTGAGTTTTTGGATTGAGCAGTAGTAGAGGCAGAAATCAGAGCAGATGGGAGGTGAATGAAAAACGTGGAAGTTGGTATAAATCATCTAGATGGATGATAAAGATCACATAACTATATGAAACAGATGTAAACAGGATTGAACCTGTGCATGGAGGGTCAAACAGTACTATCTTCCCAATATATAGGGCAGCATGAAATGCATGCAGCTACAAGACAGGTACTACAGTAAACTCACTTGTACTTACCAGAAATGTATGGCAGTCATTTCTGGAACAACAGTGAACCAGTAGCCAGTAAATGTATTTTGAGTACCTACATAATATGTGTGAGAATCTTATCAAGTGTGAAAAGAAGAAGAAGAAGAAGCCAAAATACTGCACAATAATTAATAAAGGCAAAGACAATCATGAACTGGGCAAAAATCATCAGAAGGCTGAGTTTACCAGAGGAGGACAGGGCAGATCACCCTTACAGCACCATTTTGCATATTCAAGGAGTAGATTTATATTAGGAAATACTTCATCTTCCAGACAGAGTAATGAAAGTTTAAGGAAAGCATCATATAAAACATAGAATTAGACACAATACAATTACCTTTTATTAAACAGACTGATTCATTTTGTCAGAAGCATAGAAAACATTCAAGCATCATGGACAACATATGCTTCTTCGGCATTTATTCTCCAAAATGGAAGCAAAAGGAGTAAGAGTTATTTGTTGGTCTGGACTGACTGGTCTGAGGTAATAAAATATTTACAGTGTTTGGTGATTACAGAATGATGGAGAATAGGTACTGTACTATTTCTATGAAGTCCAAGCAGTTATGTTATGATGAAAGCAAATAAAGTATTTTCGAGTTACAAGCTTCTTAAAAAGTAGGAAATGAGTCAAATACAGTTTTAAAATGAGTTAAAGTGGCCAGATAAAGAATATGCTTAGGTAAACAGTGATGAAATGGTGAAATGCTGCATTCAATTTCTAACATATTAATCTAAAGTAAATAAAACAGTGCTTATTGCTTTGCCAGACATAATACTTGAAGTAAGAGTTACAGCTTGTTCCAAAGAACTGGCACAGGAATAAGCACAGATTAAACCAATGTTCATACGTTATACATTGGACCAGCAACAGGGAATCTCATCTCATGCAGCAATTCATAATGCAGACAAGGTAAAATTTTGCAAAGGCAATAAAGCTGAAAAACAAAATGTACAGACTAAATTATGTGACAGATGTATTCAAGCATAAAGCTGTTGAATATCCTGCATGAAAGGTGGCAGAGTAAAATATGTCACAAGTTTAATCATTTTATATAAGTGTGCAGATGTATAAAGTAAAAAAAAGTTGACTCATTCAGTGCAAAACAAAGATACTGGAGAGGAAATATTCCTGATGAATGCATGCATATAATGATAAAAAGTAACACCTGTTTCTATCCCCTTATAAAATGTCATTACTTTGCTATCTTGCTAAAGAAACAGTGAGCATGAAAGATGCAGACAACATTGCAAAGATAAAGTAGTAAACATACTGAACTAATCTTTCAGTAGCTGTTGAAAAGCCTAGGACATGTAAGCAGCATTACCAAAAGACCACAGGCTCAGTTACTTAAATTTGATGATGTCTTAGCTAAGCCAGCAGGTTAAAAGCTCTTCACTGTATTAAGGATCATTCAGAATTTTGGCCTATCAAACTGCCTAAAAATGTGCCATGTAAGTCTCCATATTCTCTGGCATGTTTGTGAGATGTGTTTCTTATATTTGCTGCTTGGTTTGATTTCAGCACAAGACGAGTTTCAGAAGAAAAGAGATGAGGAGTATGAAGGTCTTAAAGATGGTGCAACGATTGTTGGTGACAATTGTGTTTGATCACATAAAAGGGGAGCATTTCATGCAGAGAGATAAGAATAAACAACTGCATATGCTTGTTGGGAAAAGTGTCATTTGTGTAATTAAAGTTGGTTATTTGTGCACCTTATCACAACTGAAGGAATAAAGCAAAGTATAAGAAAGCCAAATCAGTTAGAGAAACTGAAGTACCACAAAACAAAGATGAAATAGAAAATGTTGCTAGCGTAGCCAGCTACTTAGCCAGATTTGCAACAGGACTAACAGAGTCTATGCACCCCTGATAAAACAGTTACCAAGGAGACAGGTGAGCTTAAATAGGGCACTATACCTGATACAGTGCTCCCACAAGTCAGAGGCTCCTACTAGATAACAAGATATATCTCTTGCATACTTCTCTCCTGATAAAGATATATTTACTATTGGATGCTTCACAAAATAATCTAGATGAAGTTCTCTTACTAAAACCAAGCCAACAGTGTATGCTTCAAAGTCACTGACCACTACTTAGAAAAAAGTATGTGCAATAAGTGTTTTCACCAATACATCTGTTCTAAAGAAAAAAACATGAAATCTGATCACAAAGTAGCAAAATATAGAATCTGAATGCTGTGCATTGGAGAATCAATCATCACAAGCCATTCTGTGAATGCCACTAGCCACTGCATCTCTGTGTTTGTAGAGAATGATTTTCCAACAGCAAAAATAAGACAGTGAAGTCATTCTTTGTGCAGCTAAAGTCATTTGTGTGTCAGATAACACAGTCAAGAAACTATCTGGTATGAGGATGGCTTTGTAAATGACAGGACAAATGCACAAATCTATAGGCTGATGGAAAACATTATCATAAATGACGAGACTGTCAGAAGTGAAAGTATCCATTCTATAACATATACACCTGTGCTACAAGTTATCAAGTCAAGATGGCCATATATCACAAAACAATGCTCATGTTTAACTGCTGAATATTGGTCTCACAGAGATGAAACTGCATAGACAGATGGTATGTTGATAAAGGCAGAAAATGTAATTATTTCTCGTTATTTGAAAGACAAAATGTTTTATTGTAGTCATACTGCTCACTTAGCTATACAAAATGCAACAAAATAGAAAGAGATATTTTGTATTGTCGGAGGAATGAACAACGAAATTGAAATCAGTATTGCTAGATATTTAACATTTACATTTAATGAGAAGAGGCATTCAAATCTAAGACAGACAAAGAATTCACATGCTATTCCAGAAAGGTAATAGCAAATTCTTGCTATAGGTTTATTTGTGCACAATAATGAAGACTTTCTTATTGCTTTTCACTTTCAAAAGTTGGTTACTGCTACTTTTTCTGCAGTCCTTTCAAAGACAGTAGCTATCTCAGCTAAACATTATATTCCAAAGAAAAATATATGTGGATATGGGCTACACTAAAGGTCTAAAGTCATGAGATTTTAAACATGTTGCAACAAGACCACAATATATCCCGAGAGCAATAGGTTAGCCAGATAAATTATGCAGGTTGCTTAGCTACTAATCTACACAAAACAAATAGAGAGGAAATATGATTATCTCACTTTTCTCTAGTATAGGGGAACTCTGATAATTTCAAATCACCTGTATAACTTCTTGGGAAATTAAAAATTACATTCAGTTTTGCCAAATATAAGTCAACAGGTGATATCAGAAGCTACACATCTGCAATGACTTTGTTAGGAAAAGTTGTGTCTAGTTTAATCAGCATACTATTAAATAAGCCTAACATGTATAAAACTAAGTTTCACATCAAAACAGCAAAATTCCCAATGCTGTAAAATACACAAAAATACTTCATGTACCCCCAGCATGAAGCAAATCCCTATAGCCCAAAACTATATATGAACTTTATATACTAACTCCAAGAAAAGGGAGGAGGTGAGAAAAATATAACACTCACCTTCATTGCCTCTAATTGGACCAGCCCAGCAACCTTCCAGTTACAGTGTTCTGAGTATCATTTAGCTGGAAATCAACAAACATTAGGTTTTCTGTCTATAATACATGAACAAGTGACACAAACATAGGCAAGTAAAAAAGATTTTTGTAGTATCTATCTATCTACCTATCTGTGATTATGTTCACTTTGGACAACAGACAAAAATGTTGACATCCCAAACACTGACCGCAATACTTTGACAACACGGACATCGACATGCTACTACACACGCATCAAGAAAAAAACGCAGTTCATGCAAAATTTTAGTGAAAACCATTTTAAAAAATTATTTCTTTGCATGCCTCTGTGGGAGGTGCTATATTCCCACACCCCCTGCTAATTATATACACTAACTCCATGGTCACACAAAATGAGGGGAAAGGAATATTCCCCAACCCCAATAATTGTGCAGTCTTGCACACCTGTCAGCCAAATGTTGTCAACTAAACAGATGTCATCCAGACACACTGTTGACAAAAATGAGTGTACTCATATATATTTAATTGGGGCACTGTCCCTTAGTTAACTCAGTACTATCTGAGGAAGGTGTTTTGAAAGATATACGTTGTTCTCTTTTCTCTGGTGAAGTATCTCTTAAATATTTTTTTGCAGTCAAGCTCTGTCTTGGTTTCTTAATTATTTCCATAGTTTGAAATGCATTTATTTTATAGCAGTATCACCTATCACCTAATTTCCAATGTGTTTAGTAATGTTTTTATATTTATTTTAAAATATAATAAAGAAAAAGTCTTGTGAATGATAATGATGTCATCACATGGCACCAGAAGGGTAGAAGTAGCACTAAGAAGACATCATTATCATTCACAAGACTTTTTCTTTATTATATTTTAAAATAAATATAAAAACATTATTAAACACATTGGAAATTAGGTGATAGGTGACATTTAGTATCAAAACATGTTTCTATCACTTGCATTTGTCTCACCTTTGCCATGATTTTTATTCATTGTAGTTTAGCAATTCTCTGATTCTATGATTGAATAATTAAGACCAATAAAATGTACAAAGTATGTACACAATTAAAAATAGATACCTGTATGTATTTTAAGTAATTTATTAAGTCAATATGATACAATTGACACAGCTACAGATGTGGGGGTTTAGTTATTGAACTTCTCCAACAAATGTATCACTTGGGAACAATGAGGGCAACCAGACTTTTTTATTGGTTGCTGTTAACTTTCCAGCTTCCATTTCATTTTTTGCAACTTGCTTTAGTACAAAAAGAAATTCTCAAATTTGAGAAGGACTAGTCTCTCCCATTGTCTTATAACTGTCTTTCTTACAATTGCTAATATGGCCCACATAAGTGGATAATGATCTGCGTTTATACTATCTGGAGCAGGAATATTGAATAGAACCATATTCTTAACTAAGTTGACATTATCAGACTATAATTTTTGTGTATAATGATTTAACTTTCCTCCAAATTATTTTAGTAGAGTGCTATTAAATATTTTAGGACTCTAAACCTGTGTTTTTTTATATCTCAAATCTCCAACATGTAGATGCAATATTTTTATTAATTTAAGGTATTCTATGTGAAGTAAAATAACTTTAGTGTAAACATTTCCATGTGAATATTTTACAATATTAAGCAGAAATTGCTTTCCAAACTGATTTCAGCATGCAAGTTTTATTAAATTTTGATATTTTATCTTTTCCTCCTGTAAAATAAAATTCCAAAATGTCTTATTTAACTCTTCTCTATAAGTTATAAGAATTTTGTATAAGTCAGATAAAATAAATTTAGAACTCTTATTTGTACATACAATTTGGCTTATATAATTAATATTATCTACATAGACTGGAGTGTGGTGAAATTTTAATTTTATAGCTTGTAGTTCATTTTGAATTTTTATTTATCCATTTATCCATGTCTTGGCAATGTCCTCTTTTAGAAGATATATTAGATTTCTGCAATTCCCTTCAGCATCTTTTATAATCCTCTAAGCAATTATCCACTTATATCCCACTATTCCAAATTCTGAGTGTTTACTTTCTATAGTTTTGAACTTTTGATATTGAAAACAACTGTATCATCCTGTATGTTTTTCTTTCTAATTAATCATGTTTTGCATTCTTGATCTTTCTAGTAATCCTCAAGTTGCATGACAGTGAAAATCAAATTAAACATTTTTTTAATTAATTTGCTTAAAGACAACATTTTTGACATTCTTAACATTTTTATTAATATAGAGTGAATCATCTGGTGCAAATTACCAAACAGATGTAATTGTTTATAATCTCCATGGGGGATTAAAATTTTCATGTGTGTTAAAATGCAAAATTTGCAAGTCTTTCCAATTTATCTCATAACTTCTGTCCAACCATTTTATTATGGCTTTAAATAGAATCTGCCCCAAGTTCTAATTTGATGCTTATATGCTAATCTGGATCTTTTAGGATACCACAAACATTTAAAAATGATATTGTTCAACTTACTAATTTGGACCTTTGTTGGAATTAATACAGTAGTTTGTGCTACATATAGAATTTTTGGAAGCAGAATGCCTTTTATAAGCTGTAATTAGTCTTCAAAATTAAATTATAGTTTATTCAAGTTTTGTATTAATCTTTGCATCTCACCAGTATCATTTCTTATTATTCTAGTCTCTAGTGTTCTAACAATTATTTCACAAAATAATTCCTAACTATTCTACTTCTCTCCTGAAAAAGATTATATATTGGTAAATGAGAAGTCTATTGTTTTCTATTTAATGTGATATAGTTTTATCATCATTAAACCAAAGCACTGAAATGCTTTCAAAATCAATAATTAATTTAATTATTCCTTTTGGGGAATTATTAATATTAGTAATTGTTAAAATCTCATCGGCACTTAATATAAATTTTGACTCGTGTTCATATTCCTTTTATGTTGATTACATTAATGTTTCTATTTTCGGCAATTGTTGCTGTTGTTAATATCTCCAGTGCTAGTGTGAGAAGAAGACATAATAGTGGGCAACCTTGTTTATTAATTCCTGTCACCCCAATATGCCCATAGACCTAAGAATCCTATTTCACAAAGACTTTATTATCTAAATATAGATTCTTTATTCACTTTATAAAATTGTGAGAAAGGCCATATACAACTAATAGTTTAAATAGGCAATCTCATTTTACTGAATCAAAATCTTTTTTTTTTGGATATTAAGACTTACAAACACAATTTCGAATTTATTAGTATTAGCTATATCTATTAGAGCCAATATTCATTTTATGTTATCTTGTATTTATCTTCCAAAAATGAAACCCATTTGATTATTGCATATTCATTTATGTATGTGAGTTTTTAGTCTATCAGAAGAAAGAGAGACAATTATTTTATAATAGTAAAAAATGAGTGTCTATGCAGAATAATTTGCAGGATCTTTATTCAAGATTGGAGAAATTAAAAAAAATTTCAAGCATCATAATAATTGTTGGCATATTTATCTGAGCTTCATTATAAATATTTAAAGTTTTTGGTAGAAATGTTATATATTTCTTGCATTAATAAATTAATACCTGATGACTTATTACTTTTAAGGTCTTTTGTTTTAGTTTTTACTTCAAGTGTTATTATTTTAATAGATTGGCTATTCTTTCAACAGATACTTTGTTAATATTCATTTTCTTGACAAACTCTGAAAATATGTTATCTGCCAACTCCACACTACCATTGTCTTGATTCATTCTTTTGTAATATTCTTTGAATTCATCAAGACTTTCTCAATTTTTTTTCTTTTATCATTCTTAATTCTTAAGCTCTGTGATTTGATCTGTTCTGAAGAATATCCTCACTCTCTTGCTTAAACTGCACCTTGCTTTAGGTGTTAATGAAAAAGCACATCATGTATGTTTTTGTAAAGTAATCTCTACACATGAATGAGCATAACCTGGTATTTTAATAAGTATGTTAATTTGATCAAAACTCTTTTTGTCCATTTTTGAAATTTTTGTTTAATAATTTTTACTTTATTTGGGATTTCTAGTAATTAATTTTCCCAGATTTTGAATTTTCTTTTATAACGTCCATATTTCTTATAAATAAAAACTTTCATAGAGTCCAATATCATTAATTTATTTGCATTGCCTTTATTATTGAAGTCTATAAAGATATTCATTTCATTTATTGGCCAGTTTTGAAAATCATCTAATTTTATGGTTTAGTATTAGATTTGTAATGGTTACAATTTTGAATCCTCAAATATTGAGACCAGAAGGTCACAAGATGAAAATCCAAGGACCAAACAAGTGAGTAATGTCAAATATAATCTCTCCCAACCTACATGGACAGAGAAAGAAGTGCTAGCATGGGTCCAGAAGTACAGGTGTTTGCTCTAGTGGTCCTTGGCATTCTCATCTAACAGTCTTCTGGTCATGTTATTTGACAGTAAATCTAATTTTACTATATAAGTGGCAATTCTATTAATTACTTCCAGTTTGTTGTAATTTATATTAATATTTAAGGAGTTGTGATCTGAAAATAAACAGACCATTATTGCAAAATTTCTTATCTTACATAGCAGGTTTTGAGAGATAACAATTATATCTATCCCCTATTATGCACCAAATAAGTATGTGTACATTTCAAAGAGGTCTTATATTATATTTGATAAAAAACAATAGATTTAATATGTTTAACAAGTTTTTCAGGGCTTTAGCTGTTGCTCAAATTCTAGGTTCTCTTGTACTAGTTTCAAATGTATTAAAAATACAGTTAAAAATCACCCCATTATGAAATTACCTTTCATGTTTTCTAGCACACAGTCAGTTTGATTTATGGCTATTTTGACTTCCACACCTAGTACTCAGCATATATTAACCATAGTCAAAATTATATTAGAGGATCAATGATTTTCTTTTTTTAAATAACCATAACCATGTTTTCCATAAAATCATTACTCCTCTACTTTTACCTTTATAGGTGGATTGTGCAAGAATTTCATGTTGGTTTATTTTCCATTTATCTGCATCAAGTCACTTGAAAAAATACGACTTCTACCTTATTTGTCTTAAGATAATTAACTCCTCTTCTATTCCAGCTGTTTAAACCATTAATATATAATGACACATATCTTAGATCCATATGTAATATAATATTCTCAAGATTGTTTAAATAATGTTATTTGCTGGATAACTCATATGTAAATTTTAGAATCTATTGTATAAACTGGCATTCATTTTTAAAATAGATGAAATATATAATGCCTCCCATCTGTCTAACTATAATTAAATTAATAAGTTATTGTTTATAGACATTTTAAGTTATCCTACCATGAAAATATCTAAATGAGTCCAGCTAAAAAGATAAAATAGAATGCCTGCAATGAATTCTAAGATATGATTCCTAACATGATTAGTTTAGCCAAATGAAGATGTCCTGTCTAATCTACAGTCCTAATTCTGATTATGATTAAGTTTATTCTTAGTCTAAACAGACCAAATTAAGATATTTGCTCATATATTGTGGCTCAACATAAAGTACTCCTGCAATAAATGCATATATTAGTTCTATGTTAAATACTTTACTGCAGAATAAAGATATTCGTAGCATCACTAGTTAATATCTCTAGTAGTTAAATTCTTATTAGATTCAAATTAATACAGTTATTATGCTTTGTCAAAATCATGCATTTACATTTAAAGTTCATATTCTGTTATGATGGCAGTCATTATAGCTTGCTTTGTATAAGGCATAATACTTGAGAAGATGCATGTTCAGACAATACAATGCATCAATTCTCATATATTCAGCAGCAAATATGCTACTCCTAAAATACTTATATATCAATTAAAAACATGTCATTAAATGTGCTCATTTAAACAAAAAATACCTGCTTCTATTGCACAGAATGAAATTTATTTTGCTTTAAGCAATGCATTTCCTTATTCATATTACTATATTCTCTTTTAACATTTATTTTATTCTATTAAATGTAAAAATATTAATTGTACTTAACTCTATGTAAAGAATATATTAACTAACATGGAGTTCTTATAACCTAATGTACTTTCCATTAAGACATTATGTCAAACATTTTGCATCCATCTTCAGAACAAATTTGAGAGAAATTCTATTTTTTATATTTGACGTTTGGCATTCAATATTATGACATCCGCACAGATCAGTTCCATCTCATATACTATTCATTATATCTACATTTAACATCTGAGTCTGAATAATACCTCTCAACCTCTCAGCAAGAAATCTGGTCAAATCCTAAAACAATGGGGGAGGGAGGCCTAAAAATAGGGACATATTTTAAATATTGCTCTTATAAACTTAGAAAAGTTGTAGAATAATATGATTTGTGTTAGAATACATTTTCTGAAGGATATGAAGTATGAAACTCAAATGTATGTCATTATTTAATTCCAGAATATCCATTAATTTCCAGAAAACTCCAAATTTTATGAGGAACAGACTAAAACTACAAGGCAAAAAAAATGATAGTACATGAAGATATGTACAGTTGAGAGGTATGGGCTGAATTATAAATTGATTAGAAGTTCAGGATATTTTATAAAGACATTTGTATTTTACTATAAAAATAACACACTATGTTAAGCCTTTTTGAATTATTCTATATGTAAGTACTTTGTGTTGCTTATTTGGTATTCTGTGTCTTTTATCACCAATTAGACCCACCACATAAAACATCAACCATGACACCAAAAGTAATGTCAACCTGCTGCTTAATTTAGCTAACAATACATCATATACCAAGGAAATCAGCTGTATTGTGTAAATATTCCATCTTTAAAGTGCTTCATTAAATTCTATATTCAGTAGGCCAACCTGTTATTGACAGTTACATTTTCATTGCTAGAACAGTGTGCTTATTACTGCTTCCAGTCACTTACTTAATAACTAACGGCGTTAACTAATCATACAGTAAGATTCTTCACTTACTCAACATATATCATCAAGTAAAATATGTGAATAAAGCACATTTAGTTATTTAGCCATTTAAATTCCACCCCTTTCTAGAAAATGAGCAGCTGTCTACCATCATTTCATTACTGGTGTTTGTTTTGTATTACAAACTACATACTGGTCTTCGTGAGTGGTAGTGATAAAAGCTCTGTAAAGAAAGAACTTTTAAAGGCGTTCTCTTTTGGAACATAAGAAAACACTCTAAAACATTAGTTTATAGTAAACATCTGATAAATTCATCTCTTATGATAACATATCTGCATTTTGCATTGATACCTGGAACTTCTCTCTGCATCGCACAACTGTGTGACCCCTGTAGAAGAAATGATCTCATCAAGCAATAATAATATCTTATTAATTATTTTCTTTGTTATTAATGTGTCATAAACTGAATAAAACAATCGTATTGTGTAGGTGATAATTGTCCTTAATCTATTTTGAATTAGCTTCTATAATTCAATTCACTTGACCATCTGTTTAATATCATTGCCTTTCTAATACTCAAGCAGAGTAAACACTATTGCTACATGGTCATAATGCATGCCTGGTGACTTTACTGGTCTTGCAGTAAGTCACTTGTATTTGCCTTTAATTTTCAGTTAAAAACTTTGAGTGGAATTCACAAAGGTTATCATGAGGGATAGTATGAAGAGGAGAGGTGTAACACCATAGTGGTCTGTCTCTTTGGCCTGCTCAAATGCTAATGAGGCATTCCAAAGGGAGCAGCCTGTGCTAACTAGCAAAGTGCTCACCCCCCAGAAATTCCTGTGGTATGGAATTTACACAGTTGAGCAATTCAGAGAATAGCTCATCTGCAATATGTAACCTCAGCAGACCCTGGTAATGAACACACCAAAAGCTCATATTTACCCATTCATTCCAATAGGTATGATTGCATTAGTGGTAAGTGCAGGAGATTTTAGTGGGAAGGTAGTGTTGGTTGGTTGTGTGCGTGTTTCTATGTGTGTGTGTTTGTGTGTGGCTGCATGCGTGGGTGTATGATGAGTGATGAATGGCCTCAGGTGTGCATGTGTGTGGGTGTATGTGACTGTGTGTCTGTCTGGATGGTCACAATAGGGTAGAAATATGTGTGTATGAGTTAATGAGTGAGTGCGTTCTTGAGTGTGAATGGGAAGAGGGGCCTGTGCGTGTGTGTGTGTGTGTGTGTGTGTGTGTGTGTGTGTGTGTGTGTGTGTGTGTGTGTGTGTGTGTGTGTGTGTGTATGCATGTGAGAATGTGTATGCGTGTGTGTGTGTGTGTGTGTGTGTGTGTGTGTGTGTGTGTGTGTGTGTGTGTGTGTGTGTGTGTGTGTTGGGGGGTGCTGTCATACCTCCACACTCCACTAGACTAACAACCAAATACTTCAATATTGGTGAGTATGGAGAACAGTGGACATCAGGGAACTCTTTATATGGTGCTGTAAAGGCATGCAAAAATCAAATAGAACAAGCTCAGCAGAATGAAAAATGCGGGGTGCAGGAACATTAGACATCAGGGAACTCTTTATTTCATGCCCTAAGGGCACGTAAAAGGGCTCTGTCCCTGTAACTCAGCACTCACAACCAGCTATTTAGCAAGGTTTTAAACCTCCACACTGCCGCTTGACATCTGAGATACTCTTCCACATTAACCTAAGTCTTAAAAAAATAAATTAAATAAGGGGGTGAAGCTTCAAACCCTGAACTCTTGGCTCACAACCCAGCTCTTTAGTAAAGTGGTAGTCCTCTGCACCACCACTAGATACCACAGATGCTCTTAATATATTAAGCCTTTGGTGAAAAAACAAGTTAAAGTAAAAGAGGGCAAGTTTACAACCCTGCAGCCCTGGCAGAGAATGCATTTTGACAAGTCAGTACCTTATCCTTCTACACTAACTGAAGCAGGGTCATGTTACATTGCATTTTTATACTATAAAAAGTGCGAAACCTAATATCTGGCATTATTCACTGACTGCAACTGTCCATTATTTAAAGGGACAGGGCAGGAATAGGAGGTAAACTTTGGAGCATTCTGTAAATTCAGGAACAAATGACAGGGATTGAGATGACATATCTCTAAATGGCCATGATGGTGCCTTGGGACAAAACTAGGAGGACCACCAGACAACAGCAGGAAGAAGATTTAAACTATTATTGGGACTTATATTGCAAGCAATAAGAATGAAACTCCAGTGTCTGGCATTATTGATTGACTACAAGGATTAATAATTTGTGAGGGCAAGGACAAAAATAAGAAGATACATCAGGGACATTCTGTCAACTCATGGACAGGTAAGAGGTATGACAGACTGTGTGTGTGTGTGTGTGTGTGTGTGTGTGTGTGTGTGTGTGTGTGTGTGTGTGTGTGTGTGTGTGTGTGTGTGTGTGTGTGTGTGTGTTTGAATGTGTGTGTGCGTGTGTGTGTGTGTGTGTGTGTGTGTGTGTGTGTGTGTGTGTGTGTGTGTGTGTGTGTGTGTGCGTGTGTGTGGGTGTGTGTGTGCTCGAATGTGTGTGTTTGAATGTGTGCATATGTGTGTAGCAGAGGGAATGGGGGGTAGTGCCTGTGCCAAAGAGATGCATAAGGTGCCCAAAGTGCTTGCCACAGGAAAGTGCTGACCTGCACTAGTGATAATTATCGATGATTCAAATACATAAAAATTAGATGATAATGAAGTCTTTCTTCATTGTGAAAAATCTGTCTCTGAATTGCATTTTTTGTGAGCATGGACTCAGTCCCTTTTTGCTGTAGCTCTAATTTTTCACAGTGGGGTTCTTTCTGAATCACTCAGATAGAATAAAATAATTTTATTTATTTAGTCACTCAAGTTCAATCAATTCTTGAAGTAAGAGAAGATAGCAATGAACCTTTCATGACAAGAGAACTTTTTATCAAATACTTGTTCTTCATGAAAATTAAAGATGATTGTTTATCAGTCACTAAAGCTCTGTTTGGGAAATCTTTCTATTAAAGTCAAGTCTTCCTAAATTTACTTGAAATTTTCATACCATATATTGAATGCTACATTCAAAAAACTGAAATCATTATATTTTCAGAAATATTCCTACAATGTAGTCATGTATTTATTCTTTATTATTACAAAATGCAATAATACAACCAGATTAATTATAAAACTGCTACACCAATCAATTATATCTATTTTCTATATTCATTCAGGCTGTTTATGTTCAAAAATGTACACAATAACTGCGCAAGAACTATATTTTCTTACATTTTGTGCATCTTAAAAATGGCAAGCACTTCTTTGTGTATCTTTGTGTGTGTGTGTGTGTGTGTGTGTGTGCGTGTGCGTGTGTGTGTGTGTGTGTGTGTGTGTGTGTGTCTGTGTCTGTGTGGGATCTCTTGTAAAATCTAAGCATACTTAAATGGCATCCATAGCTTATTTATTAATGTTTTCACTATGTAACTCAGATGAAATTAATATTTACTGCATATTAAAGTAGCTTCAAACAAATAATAGTCTTTGTCCATTTCTTTCTCTTATCCTAGGAGGTGCATGAGGTAGTTATTGAGGTTGTCACCACTTGTTTTGTTTTTTTTTTTTTTTGGCTTGTTGATGATATGGGGTTGTTTTTCTCAGAATATCTTTTCATTGTTCCAGATGAATAATCTGGGGCTTCGTTGGTTGAAATTATGCTGTTTTTGTTTTCCCACAAAACTTCTGGCTTCTTCCAAAGTGTTAAATATCCTGACACCTAGCAGTAGAAATAATTTAACCTTTCCCAAAAAACGAGCAGATGCACTCTTAATAATTTTTCTCCTGATGAAATTATATATAGCTCTCAAATGGCTACTTCCGTTGAATATATCTTGGGAGGGTTTTAAACAAATAGCCATAAAACCTCTCTTAGCTCACAAAATAGTAATGCATAAAAGAAACCAAAACATGAAGTCCAGGGAAATCTGGGAACAAACCTTTAATATAATATTAGCATAGTCAACCACATAGCAACTTAAGAATACACCTTAATGGAACCTAGAAACTCATACAGGATTTGACAGACTAATCATAGTTTGGGTATTAAGATTGTATGTGTTGTCTTGTATAACAATCGAGCTAATCATGAAAGCATCTGTGTAAATAGTGTAAATAATTGTGTTGTATGACCTACAACTTATGATATTAACACTAATGTATAACATACTCCTATGGTCATGTTGTAAAGATCAAATTGTTTTTTTGTGTCATATGTAATTGTAAAAGAAAAAGAAAAATTATTGAAAAAAAAAGAAATAATTTAACCTTGTATGGTATAAAAGATGAAATTTTGTATTATTTCACTGTCTAATTAAAGGCCAAATTCTCTTCTTTTCTCAAGTGTCTTAGTAGCATAGTCATTATCAAATCTAATAATATCTGAGCCATTTATACTGAACAATTACCCCAAGCTATCTTTGATACTAGTTCCTTTTCTAAAGAAGAAAGAAATTTTGCAACATTTCATCTAGGAACAGTAGATTTGTATTAATGGGTTTCCCAATGGTTCTGTGGGCTCTCTCTCTCTGCCAAAAGATAACCCTTCTTGTAAGTTTAGTATCTGAGGAAATCAAGTAGTTTAAAAAGCCATAATGTCGTTACCTTTTGATTTCTCAGTACTCCAAATATTCTTAAGTTGGATCTCAGAGTTGACAACCAAGAATAACTAACTAGCCAACTAACTAACTAACTAACTAACTAACTAACTAAACTAACTATGTCTGAAACTATAGCGAACCACTGGCTACGAATGTAACAAGTGGCTTCTACAGTTTAATTTCCTCAAACTAGTATCAGCATTCATTTTTAAAGCCATTACATCCTTATGACTTCCTGAAAGAATGCCATCACTGCACTCCTGCACACCTGCTGATCATGCCTCATAACAGCTTACACCCAGGGCAGCTGCCCCTTTCATTTCATACTAGTTACAACTGTTGATATAGATTGGCAGCACAGGCTTCAATATCTTACGCCTGTTGTAGCTATTGATACCGTATAGGGAACTGTTCACCCTAGCTGTCTTCTCTGACCTGCAAGTGATTTGGGCATTACTGTAGCATTGCAGTACAAATTCCAAATGTTTCAGTTGTTTTTTTTAGCCCTCTGCCATGGCAACACAGATACCAAAATGCAAAATATACTACTTACTAGGTGTATCCAGGTATAGCTTCTACTGGAATGATTATCTACGAACTCTCTTCCCTTCTCCAACTCATTCATCTTTCTACTACACTGTGAGCAAACTAGTGATGCACTCCCAAAATCTACAGTTTTATACACCCATTTTATCACTGACTTAGGCAGGTATGCAATGACAAATTACTATGCAGCAAGGTCAGGTACCACCCATGAATTAACATTACAGCCCTATCCAGTTCTATGTGCCTGTTTGTTATGCATCTATGCAATAAAATCCTGAAAGACTCACTCCTCAAGATTCAAAGTAACACATGCTAGAATGTAGATGGTCCAGAGCATGACTTATCACAAGGTTGCATAGGCACATACCTAGGACCCTGTGCTATCTGTGGGGGTCCATCAAAACTGCTGGTTGCAGACATTAAGATTAGAATGTTTTCTGTGGCTTCTCTTAGCAGTTGCAAATCTTCTTCTTCTTCTTTCGGCTGCTCCCATTAGGGGTCACCACAGCAGATCAACTGTTTCCATTTCCTCCTGTCCTCTGCATCTTGCTCTGTCACACTAACCACCTGCATATCCTCTCTCACCACATCCATAAACCTTATCTTAGGCCTCCCTCTTTTCCTGTTACCTGGCAGCTTCATCCTTAGCATCTTTTTCCCAATATACTCTGCATCCCTCCTCAGCACATGTCCAAACCAACATAATCTTGCCTCTCTGGGCTTTGTCTCCAAACCTTCCAACCTGGGCTGACCTTCTAATATACTTATTCCTAATCCTGTCCATCCTTGTCACACCCAGTGCAAATCTTAACATCTTCAACTCTGCCACATCAAGCTATGACTCCTGCCTTTTTGTCAATGCCACTGTCCAACCCATATAACATAGCTGGTCTCACTACCCTCGTGTAGACCTTCCTTTCACTTTTACTGGTACTCGTCTGTCACAAATCACTCCTGACACTCTTCTCCACCCACTCCATCCTGCCTGTACTCACCTCTCTTCCACACTCACCATTACTCTGAACTGTTGATCCCAAGTACTTAAACTCATCCACCTTCACCACCTCTACTCCCTGCATCCTCACCATTCCTCTATCCTCCCTCTCATTCACACACATATATTCTGTCTTAGTCCTGCTGACCTTCATTCCTCTTCTATCTAGAGCATATCTCCATCTCTCCAGGGTCTCCTCCACCTGTTCCCTACTCTCACTACAGATCACAATGTCATCTGCAACCATCGTAGTCCACAGGGACTCCTGTCTGATCTCGTCTGTCAACCTGTCCATCACCATTGCAAATAAGAAAGGGCTCAGAGCTGATCCTTGATGTAATCCCACCTCCACCTTAAATGCATCCGTCACTCCCACTGCAGACCTCACCGCTGTCACACTACCCTCGTACATATCCTGTACCACTCTTGCATACTTCTCTGACACTCCCGACTTTCTTATACAATACCACAACTCCCGTCTAGGCACCCTGTCATATGCTTTCTCTAAATCCACAAAGACACAATGCAACTCCTTCTGACCTTCTCTGTACTTCTCCATCAACACTCTCAGAGCAAACATCACATCTGTAGTGCTCTTTCCTGGCATGAAACCATACTGCTGATTACTAATCATCACCTCCCTTCCTAACCTAGCTTCCACTACTCTTTCCCATAACTTCATGCTGTGACTGATCAGTTTAATCCTTCTGTAGTTACTACAGCTCTGCACATCACCCTTATTCTTAAAAATTGGTACCAAAACACTTTTTCTCCATTCCTCAGGCATCCTCTCACTTTCCAAAATTTCATTAAACAATCTAGTTAAAAACTCCACTGCTATTTCACCTAAACATCTCCATGCTTCCACAGGAATGTCATCTGGACCAACAGCCTTTCCGTTCTTCATCCTCTTCATAGCTATCCTTACTTCCTCCTTGCTAATCCACTGCACTTCATGATTCACTATCTGCACATCATCCAACTTTCTCTCCCTCTCATTCTCTTCATTCATCAACCCCTCAAAGTACTCTTTCCATCTGCTCAACACACTCTCCTCGCTTGTGAGTACGTTTCCCTCATTATACTTTATCACCCTTACCTGCTGTAAATATTTACTAGCTCGGTCCCTCTGTCTAGCCAATCAGAACAGGTCCTTTTCTCCCTCCTTAGTGTCCAACCTTTTATACAACTCTTCATATGCCTTAACCTTAGCCTTCGCCACCTCTCTCTTTGCCATGCACCTCATCTCCTTATACTCTTGTCTACTTTCTTCATCTCTTTGACAATCCCACTTCTTCTTCACCAACCTCTTTCTCTGTATACTCTCCTGTACTTCTTCATTCCACCACCAGGTCTCCTTGTCCTCCTTCCTCTTTCCAGATGTCACACTAAGCACCTTTCTAGCCATCTCTCTTATTAGCTCTGCTGTAGTTACTCCGCTATTCGGTAACTCTTCACTGCCACCCAGTGCCTGTCTTAACTCTTCCCTGAACATCACCTCACAATTACCCTTTTTCAATTTCCACCATTTGATCCTTGGTGCTGCCCTCACACTCATCCTCCTCTTCTTGATCACCAATGTCATCCTACAAACCACCATCCTATGCTGCCTAACTACACTTTCCCCTGCCACCACTTTACAGTCTCCAATCTCCTTCAGACTGGCCCTTCAACATAAGATATAATCCACCTGTGTGCATCTTCCTCCACTCTTGTATGTTACCCTATGCTCCTCCCTCTTGTTAAAATACGTATTCATCACAGCCATGTCCATCCTTTTCGCAAAATCCACTACCATCTGACCTTCTGCATTCCTTTGCTTAACACCATATCTACCCATCACTTCCTCATCCCCTCTGTTCCCTTCACCAACATGCCCATTAAAATCTGCTCCAATCACCAGTCTCTCACCCTTGGGTACAGTCATCACCACTTCATCCAGCTCACTCCAAAATTTTTCTTTCTCATCCATCGCACACCCAACTTGTGGATATATGCACTAACAACATTCATCATTACACCATCAATTTCCAGCTTCATAAACATCACTCTATCTGACACTCTTTTCACCTCCAAAACACTCTTTGCATGCTGTTCCTTCAGGATAATGCCCACGCCATTTCTCCTCCCATCCACACCATGATAAAACAATCTGAACCCGCCTCCAATACACCTAGCCTTGCTCCCCTTCCATCTGGTCTCTTGCACACACAATATACCAACCTTCCTTTGGTCCATCATATCAGCTAGCTCTCTCCCTATACCAGTCATACTGCCAACATTCAATGTTCCGACCCTAACTATCACAGTCCTAGCCTTTACCTGCCTTCGGGCATGCCTTCCCCCTCTTCTCCTCCTTCGGCCAACAGTAGCCCAATTTCTGCCAGCACCCTGTTGGCCAACAGTACTGGTGGTGGTCGTTGTTAACCCGGGCCACGACCAATCCAGTATGTATTTCTGTACTGTTGTCTGCATGTAATGATTTGGCAACATTTTATGCCGGATGCCCTTCCTGACACAACCCTCCCCATTTATCCGGGCTTGAGACCAGCACAAAGAAATGCACTGGCTTGTGCATCCCCAGTGGCTGCGTTCTTAGCAGTTACAAATATACAATTATAATTCCTAAGTTCCGCAACTGTGTCACTGACAATTAAAAACACAGTCAGCCCTTCATGATCCATTCCCATAAGATTAAAAAATGTAAAAATGACCACTGCAGTAAACTGCTGGATATTACTCTATCTCTGACTAACCTGCTAATACATTGGTGAACTTGATCTATGTTGTTTTCACGGTTGCCCACCTTCCATAAATTTATGGACAGCAAATGAAAATGTATCAAAATGTTATCATGTCCATAAAAAATTTGGGTGCCTATAAAAACAAGACTCAGATGGGCTCAGCAGGGTAGGTTACCACCCAGCATTCACGAGTTTGACAGTTAGATGGTAGATATTGTAGTAAAGGGGTCTATATTACAACGTCAAACTCACAGGAGTTCGAACTTTGTAATATCGAAACGTGAAGTCCAAAACCCAATAATTAGGAAAACACAGAACAGCGATTTTTTTCCCAGGGAAAAAAATCACTGTTCTGTTACAAAAAAAAAAAAAAAAAAACACTAAGACTTTAAACTTAAACTAAAGTAGGTGGCTTCACCCCCACACCCCCCAAAGTGTGCCCCACAGATCCCCCTACTTAAATATACCAACTCTGAGATCGCACCATAGTGGAGGAAATAGCAAAGCCCTGAAAACGGCCCACTGATTTTTTTTTCCCTGGGAAAAAAAATTGGTGTGCCGTGGCTTCACTATTTTCGTATTTCAGACTGTTGGGTTCAATATTACAACGTTCGAACTCCTGTGAGTTTGACGTTGTAATATAGACCCGTAGTAAAGTAAGTACTGAGTAGAAATGTACACACAGGTCTGTACCATTACTGTTGTCCTGTCATCAGTGCAGTTATTATTTCCTTCTCTCTCTTCTCCTATTGCAGAAAACTGTGCATGTATTTCAAGGACAACTGATTTGATTTTTGCAGTGATACTGGGAATAAATGAGCGTAAGTTTTTTATGGTGGTACTCAGCTAAGTTAGACTGGTAAAATTGTTTATTGAAAAAAAAGTATAGCATTTAAGTACAAATTGCCTAATCCTTAGCCATATTTAATGCTGCTTTAGTTACTTCAAATTAATTATGTTTGGCCAGGGCCCTTGGATCTTTAATACTTAATTGGGTATCATATTAAACAAGATAGTCTTACTAGGATAGCATGTTTCTGCCTCTGTTGTGATCTGCATTATTTTCTGTTGGGTGTTCAGCTACCTTAGTGGATACAGTGAATAAGAATGAAGCAGGAAGGGGAAGGAAAAAGACACACATAGTCTTTACTTCTCAACCAGAGCCAACATCCCTACATAGGAGTACCTGCTTGAGAGTATTGAGTATTACCTTTTTGTAGCCATTGAGCCTTGCCATTGGTCCGATTCTCTTCCTCATCTTCCATTAAAGCATTATTCTCATTTGCACATAGCAGCACCTGCACCACACCAGCGCAAGCTGTAGGGGATAACCTGTTACCCTCTTATAACAGATGTGGAAAAATGCTATTGCAAGAGTGGCAAACCTTCTGGCATGTCTTATTAAGAATTAGTAGTCCAAATATTGTTCACAGTCACAGGCTAAAATGCGGTTAGCCCCAGCTCCTGACAGATATTAAAGACAGTTTAGCAGGACACAGTAAGTTGTTTCATGCTTTGTCGATAATCAAGTTTGGTGAACTTAGAACAATTTTCATTTTTTTCCATTCAGTGTAGGCTATACACTCCACGGAATCTCGTTTACAGAAGTGTTTTACCTGGTGAGCAGGGAAGTGGCATTTCATTGAAACTACTGATGTGAATTACAAGAAATACAGGGTTTGCAAACCCCATGCAATTGTAAGCACAATTTATTTGGTAGGGGGTGGAGGGTATTGGAGATGGCTATGCATTGCTAAGTCTATTATGGACCTTGAGCACAGGGATGCTTACTAACATCACAACTAAGTCTGATAATTCCCATTACTATTTACTGTCACTTCTTTAATGGTTCTTTGCATGTTTTATATACATTACTGACCTGCACACATTCAGCTTCTATGCTCATTTTCCAAGAAAGTTATTTATTTATGTATGTATGTATGTACAGATATGTTTGTTTGTTTGTTAGTTTGTTAATGCATCTTTCTACTACACTGTGAATAAAATGTGAGAAATTCTAGCTGTTAAAGGTAAGGTAAAGATGTATTTTAAGGGTTTGGCAAGGATTTTAGCTCCACTGCACTGGTACAAGTCCTTTTTCTGCCACAACCTGTGCTAAAAGGCAGATATACAAGAACAAATCAAACATGACAAATATACAGCAATGCAAAGGCTAAAAGTGGTACTTACAATAACAAAGAAACATTGAGAAATAAATTTACAACATTGCAAAGGGTATAAATAGTATAAGCGTGGTAATAAAGGACAAATATGCAACAGAGTAAGAAACAACTGAGTAAAGTTTAATCAGCAGAACGCAATAGAAACTATGAATAAAGAAAAAGATAAAGAGGAAGAAGAAATGGCTACTGAGATATGCAGAGCAACATTTTAAATGCTATGAGAACTTACTGGTAAATGTGAATTGTCTACAGATTGTTAGAAGTTAAGCATCAGCTGAGAGCAAGCCAGGCAGTAAATAAAGGCTAATTAGGCTATGTACGCTACAGGCAAGATTTGCCCTGAGTCTTGAGAGCACTTACATTTGTAAGAATCTGTTCTAGAGTTTTCTTGAAGTTGGAAAGCAATTGAGCAAAACTAATTTGCTTTGGTAGATAATTCTAGCAAGCTGTAACTAGTTTGGTGAATGGACTAGTAAAGAGAACCGCAGCCTTTTGGGTCTGGGGCATTCACTGTTCTTGGATTTGGATCATAAGCTTATTTGCCAGTCTGACTGTGCTTGTTTTTGATTTGGGTTGTTAGTTTATTTGCTAAGGGTGGGCAGTACATTTAATTGAGACATTTACAAGTTAATAAATAGTTAGCTCTAGCAGGAACTATAAGCAATCTCACTTTTTGTAAAGTCAAACAGCAGGGTTCTCTGCAGTAGGAGAAAGGTATAAATCATAGAATTTTGTTTTCCGTTTGTAAGACAGAAGTAATTTGTGGGAAAGTGAAGCTATGACAAGTAAGAATTAAAACATTGATAATAATGGCTTTATGGACCTCAGGAGTCAGAAGATCGGAAATGAATAGGCAGCTCTTATTTGCTGTATGACTTTAGAGGTGACTAGTTCCACACTGGAATAAAAGGAAAGAGTGCTATCTAAGAGAATGCCTAAATAGTTTTGTTCAGTGGCAATAGGTTGTTGTATAGTTGTAGGCTCCCAATGTTTACTGGGGTGGTCTTACCTGGTCTTTTGGCAAAACCAAAAATCATAACTGCTGATTTGTTCATATATTGTAAGTTTGTTTATGATATTCCACTTCCAAATGGCATTGGAGTCTAGTTACAATATAAAAGATAAATTTGGGGTACTACTGATTCCTCTAAATTACAACAATGTCATCAGTTTATAGTATGGTATTTAATTGGGGTGGATCCCAAGTTAAGCTATTTTTGTACAATGATAACAGAGGAGGGTCCACCATGGGGAACACCTTTAGTTAATTAAATTCCTGTTTCAGAGAGGCAATTGTGTTCTAAAATGGAAAACATCATATTGGTCAAATAGTTTTGAACCATATGTTAATCTGAACAGAGAAACCATGTTTTTGTAACCTAGTAAATTGTCGGCCATGAAGCTCCACAGTGCCAAAATCCCTTATATGGTCATGGTATCTACTTCTCTGAAGTCCAAACCAACACGAAGGGACTCTGGCTGACAAAGTTTGCGGACGATTGCAAGTTGGGAGCTATTATTAACTCCCCAAGTGATGTTGATATCCTACAGAAAGGCCTCAAAGAGACCAACGACTGGTGTCAGACCCATGGCCTTAAGCTCAATGCCAAAAAATGTGTTGTCATCCCCCTTGGGAAAAACCCAGTTCCCTTGAATTACCATATTGATGGTAGTCCACTGAACACAGAAGGCATTATAAGAGATCTGGGAACACACTTGACAGCAACCTCTCTTTTGACCACCACGTTGCCACTGTGGTCAGGAAGTCCTTCTATGTGGCACATCTCATTACTAAGGGTTTTGCATCCAGGAAGAAAGAGGTCATTGTCTCCCTCTACTCTTCCCTCATTAGACCAACCATCGAGTAGAATGCCCCATTTGGCATGTACCTCACTAGACACCTGCAACAACTGGAGAGGCCGCAAAAGTACCTCACAAAGAGGATCCTAGGCCTTAAACACTTGTCCTATATGGACAGGCTCAAAAAACCCCAACTATTCTCTGTCTCATATCGCCTACTTAGAGGCCATCTCTGCTTGACTTATGTCAACTCATGTCTGACCCAGCTCTGTTAGAAATGCTACCTCTAAAGAAATCCCAATCCCTCCTCACCACACGCTCCAGAGACCTCAACCTCATTACCACAATCAACAGAACATGCTGGAGGGACAGGTTCATAACCCAGAGAATGCCCATGCTATGGAATAGACTTCCCATACATGTCAAGCAGAGCACCTCACTGACCCTATTCAAGAGAAATCTTGATGTGTGAAAAATGGTAAAAAGAAAATTCACCCCTGGGATCATGCCAGTGGCTCTACTCGACAGAGGCACTAGGAACTAAGGTCGGGAGGCATGATGCCAGGGTAATCCTATGGGCTAGGCTTGTAAAGGCTCCAGGGCCATTAGCCTAGTACACATCTATGAACCTATGAAATAAAGCACCTGTGCCTGTGCCACCTATGTTCATAAATATGAGAGGTTAAAGAAAGTATAGCTATTTGTGTGCTGTATTTAGGCTTGTACTCATGCAGACTATCTGACAGTAAGTCGTATTTGTTAATGTATTTAAACATCTGGTTGTTTATTTTCTTTTTAAGAATTTTAGCAAGACAGCAGATTTTGAGATTGGCTTGTACTCAGTGACTTGCATGACTGTACCTACTTTAGTAGTTCTATAACAACAGCATGTTTGAAGCTAGGTGAGATAATTCTAGTTATTAAAGATGCATTTTAAGGGTTTGGCAAGGATTTTAGCTCCATTTTGGAGACAGTTTGGGTGAAGATAGTGAAATGTGGGTTATAATGGAAATCAATGGCAAAAAGGAACTTTTTGACTGTTTTTATTCTGATTTCTCTAAAGTAAAAAGGGGGGTAATTTAGGATTTTATGTAGAGGTAATGAAGGATTGTGTTGTATTTTAACATCTGCTTGCTTGTGGGTAAGTTGAAGGACAATTTTTTAGAAAAATTGGCCTGTTCTTTTAGCAGATGAAAATGTAAGACAGGTGGTGGGAGATTATCCCTCCTTTACATTCAGGAATAACATGTCACTTAAAAGGCTTTTATGTTATTGCCCAAGGTCTGTATGTCCCATACCCTCAGGGAAGGTTGGTACCCTTCCCTGTTATAATTGTAAAGCTTGCTCTGCTATTTCTCCAGATCCCTGTTTTACACACCCTGTCACCGGACATGTTTTACACCTAGATTTGTGGCAACATGTAGGAGCAGGAACTTAGTTTATCTTGCTACATGCTGTTCCTGTAATGGTTTTTACATTGGTAAGACCACATGCCAGCTGAGGGAAAGAATTCTTGAGCATTTAGGAAACATACACAATCAGGTTATATCTAATGCCCTAGTTAATCATGCCTTATCTTATCCAGGCCATAGTACCTTTCTGTTTAGGGTTCTGCAAGTGCTGCATCCCAGCAGAAGGAAAGGTGATTGTAGCAACACTGTTGAATTATGTGAACTAAAGTGGATTATCTCTATGAGAGCATATGAACCTCCAGGCCTTAACAGTGGCACTTCCCTTAAGCCTGCCTTATTTGGCAGAAGATGATGTAAGATCATTTTTGTTTTTTAATTGGCTCAGTTTTAATTGTTTCTTACTGATTGGCTGAGTACTTTTTAAAAATATGTGATTTTTACTTTCATTTTGTATTTGCTCTGATGAAGCGGTAACCCCGCAAAAGCACTAACCTTTTTCCAATAAACTGTTTGCTGTTTTACATATCTTCTGGACATTTATTTAGCTGGACCATGGTAGTTGACTCACTTATACTTATTTTTGGATTTGCTGCTTTGTTTTGTGAGTCTCCTTTAGCAGTTACAGTGGGATAGCTTATATGTATATATTTCACTGAGTTGAAGGTCAAGACAGGACATTTTTGATGGTCTTAATCACTGAATTATCTGGTTAGAATGAGTGTTATGCTTTAGTAACACCTTTGAGTTGCTAAGAGCTTTAATGTGATCCTAGAACCTTTCTGGATTGCTTAGGCATGAATATTTCTGAAGTATTATGTTTTTAGCTGCATTATCTGCAATATTGTGTTATGTTTTAGTTGGAATTTTGTGAACCCTGTTTTTAGGCTTTCCAAGCTCAACCCTTACTTTTGATAAGTGTGGTAAGGAAGACATGCATCCAGGGAATATAGTTGTTTTTAATTTTTCTTTTATGAAGTGGTGAAACCCCATCTTGCAAAAGGGATGAAAAGTATAGAATGTAGAAAGGGCAGTAATTGGGGTATCACAACAGCACATTAGAGACCAATTTATAAAAATAAATAAATAAATAAATAAAAGTTTTATATACATTATTGAGCTCTACTTCCAGCTTCAGTGTTCATTCTCAAAGAAGGTTCCTTTTCTTTTAGTTTGTCTTCCTTAACATGCTTTTTAGTAACTGGCATGTTTTATTCACAAGCCACTCCATTGCTTTTTATTTTATCTGTTCTGTAAACCAATGGTTTGTGAACTGGGAAGACTAACTTAATTTGCTGTTCACTTATAATGCTCTAGATGGTTCAGGATTGTTGCAGGAAATTGTAAAAGAAACATATGCAAAACCAGAACAATAAAACAAAACTATTATGAAACGAAGCAGCACGGTTTTAACTAAATGTGGTATCATTTTGTGGTGCTTTTTGGAGTTGGGAGATTTGGACTTCTGTAAAG
Organism: Protopterus annectens; assembly: GCF_019279795.1. NCBI lineage: Eukaryota > Metazoa > Chordata > Ceratodontiformes > Protopteridae > Protopterus > Protopterus annectens. Next base: position 635,679,795 of record NC_056746.1, on the reverse strand, counting down.
TGTTTTTTCAAGTGATGTTTTGGTTGCTGCCGCCACTTCCTGAGCTTCACTTGGTTTCACTGTCTGAAGGCTGCTGGCTGTTTACTGTTCAACAGTTGACCATTTTTTTCAGCTAACAACAAAGACGTCAGTGATATCTTTTTTCATTTTTTTTTTTGTCCATGGGTGGTGTTGCTGAATTAGTGCTAGCTCACTGGAGTTCAGAACTGTCAGATAGAAACCTTTCTGTTTAATTCTATTGACCATACCATTATCAGCTACTGGTTTATCTCAAGGCACATTTAACTTTTACCCGAACTCTTGAATTTGAATGCCATGTGGTTGAAGGAAGGGTATGTAACAAGAGCATTTCTGAAGTTCCATATTTTTAGACTGTTGTGTTTGTTTTTGAATCACCTAAGGGGCAGTTGAACCTCTTCACGCAAAACGTGCTTACTTTGCCTTAGTATTGTTTACTAAAGCTTTTAGTTAGGGTTGGACAAGTAAGATTATTTTATCCTTTAGATTGGGAAGGGACACCTATGTCTAGGGTTATGGCAGTATTTGATCATATCCCCCACCCATTTTACAGAGAGGAGTGGAGAGGGAAATTAATAATGTCCTTCTATTCATATGCTGCAGTATTCATCACGTTAAAGGAAAATTCAATGGTTCCTAAGGACAGTTTGAATGCAGCAGTCCCACCCTCTGGATTTCATGATTCCACTCCTACCTTGCATAAAAATGGAGTTGGATTGATGGATCCCTCAGGAGACCCCAAACCCTAGTCTTCCCTTTCAGCCACCCCTCCCTTTTCAAGAGTTATACACAGATGCTTCAGACACAGGATAGGGTGTGATTCTTCAATCTCGGAGGGTCGGGGATGTTTGGTCTTCAAAACAGACAAAGGAAAATATCAATGTAAAAGAGATGAGGGCCCTAAGTTTTGCACTACAAATCTTCAAACTCAAGCTAAATCCAGTGGTGTTGAGGTGTTT
>NC_056746.1:635618818-635676318 GCF_019279795.1 Protopterus annectens | reverse complement strand
CCACTTCTAAATCTCAAACTACTGAAATACTGAATTTCAGTATCTCAAGACCAGAATGCCTAAAGTCCACAAAAATGAAAATATACTATATTGATGCTCAAAATACCAAAAGAAAAAAAGAACAACAAAATATCCAACCCTCCCTCGACATAACACTACCTTATGTTTAAGCTGGGGGGCAAGCCTCACTGCACCCCTTCCACACCCCCCACTACTGATATATACCAACTCTGAGGTCACACTAACATGAATAAAACAACAAACCTACTCTTAAGCACCCTACACTCCCATTGAACACTGTCACACTTATACCTACAAGAAGCATACACTACAAATGTACAAAATCACCACTTTCAATACTTACACACACAAACTCTCACCTACCTACCCTAACCTACTCCTAAAACTTACCCAAAAGCTAAATCAAATCACAGTTCTAGCCAAAAACCCTTACAAAATACAAACCTACCTGAATCTCCATAAATAAACACACATCAGCTGCCATGCTGACATAACATTGCACTTGGAACCTATGTCAACTTTGAGCTCTATGGGTTTTCCATTCATTCTTTGCCCTTAAATCTATTGCAATGACTGTTTCATGAAGTACTGACATACCATTAACATAAAGAGTAGGGCTGTAGCTCTTTAATTGATCAACTCATTTCTTAAAATGTTCCCTTTTAATAAAAGAATGTGGGCCTTTTGATTTACAAAACCTTTTGGAATGATTTCATTTATCGCATTTGTGGCTTTGCTGACCAAAAGCTAAACATTTTTTTAATTTCAGATTCATGACTTTCATCACAATTACGACAGTCGGCAATTAAACGGGGTTGGGGCCCATGCTTGTAGTTTGCTGACTCAATCTTATGCTTCACTGAGTCTGTGTGAACTCTGGAATTTGATTGAAAGCTCTGGGGTTTACCAGTGAGTGCTGCAGGGGCTACAGTTGATGCCATATGCTTGGGCCTGTTTCTTTTAACTTTATTTTGTCTGGGGGTTACACATTTCTCTAAATTTGCATTTTAAGCACTCAGGATCCTCCCTTGACTCAGCCGGGACAACAATATGACAGTTTCCTCCTCTCCTGTATAAATAGCAGGTGCATACACAAATGAACATTCCCTTTCTATTGCTTCTGACCCAGATAAATTAAGAAGAATAAATGCCTTTGTACAGTCATCTTTATCAGAAAATGCAGCCTGTATGAAAATACCATACTCTTGCTCAAGCACTCTGCAGTTTTCAGCAATATTACTGTCAAACACAAGTGCATTGAGTTTTCGAAATCCATCTGCCATGCCCACAAAGTATGCACAAACACATTGAAAATATGGCCCTTGTAATTATGTACGAATAAACTATTCTGTGAGTTTGTAATAACATTCAAATGCACCATAAACTCTTCAAAATACTGTACTTTGCGAAATATGCTCTAAAACGGCTGTATTCTGCAAAATAACTTTACTATAATACTGCACAATGTGAACACACCTGATAACTCAGATATCTTTGATTAATGCAAAATATGTGCTTAGCGAAAATGCGGTTGTTTCCTCTTATTTTATTCGTTTTATGCAATTCGGACTTAATTTCAAACATTTTTCACAGTAATTTGAATATTTTATCAATATCAGACATATCAGTTTATGCAATATCATTTAGAACTTTCTGTATGCCTTGTTTCATATTTTGCAAATAAGAAATAGTGCTGAACATGTTTTAACTTCTAAAATTCGTTTCTGACCTGTTTTGCGAATTATGCGTGCAGTAGGGATGATTCACTCTTTTATATTTCTCCAGTTTCAACTGAATATCTCTCGATCTCGAACTGAAGAATTTGGATTCCATCTTGGCTTAAAGTCCTTTAGACATGCTGCTTCTGACACCATGTCACTCGTCCCTCTCTAACATAGATGACAAGCAGGCGGGGTATTTTGTTTAGATACTTTAATACATAGAAATACATCAGGATGGATAGCAGCATCATAAAATATGAACAAACTTTTTAACAGACAGACCTTACATACATACATGCTTACATCTCAACAGCTTACTACAAAATGGCAGTCAGTCTTGCAACTGCTCAGTATTTATACACTTGTGCAAGCCCTTGGATACTTCTTAGAGATATATATACACATATTGATCTACAGCTGCCAAGATAGCTGCATTGGCTTTTAACCTTGCTGTTCCCTTGCTGCTTTCATGGGGACATGTGCCTCCTTTTTTTCCTGAGTTTGCATTTGATGGCCTCCTTTAGACACATTCTATCCCCTCGTGCATCCCTCTCCTTTGTCATTCCTAAATAAAATGTATCTGATGCCTCTACATCTCACCCCGTCCTCTTGTCACTGTCCCATCTTTCTGTAATATTCGAATTATGCATCTGTGCCTCCTGCATCACCACTTTCCACTGTCCAGACCTTTTTTACTACCTAATAATACTAGCCAGCTATGCTCCTAGATACCACTGGTTGTTACTTTGCTGTATTTTATGTCCATTTTGTCCCTCTGCCAATTGCCTGAGTTCCTAACCTGGTCTTCTGCTCTGGCAACATCCACTCAACTATATCATCTTACATTAATGGTATGGCGACATACCTTATCAACCCATCTTAGATTAAAGGTATGGAGACATACCTTATCAACCCATCTTAGATTAAAGGTATGGAGACATAACTTATCAACTTATCTTAGATTAACTGTATGGATACATACCTTATCAACCCATCTTAGATTAAAGGAATGGATCAAGCCATCTTAGATTAAATGTATTCAGACAGATCTACTTTATATTGTCTAAAAAACACTTACATGAAATTCTAAACGTCGAGACCACTTTGCTGAAATGGCATGTTATTGAACACCAGGAACATTGCAATTTCACTCCAGGAAACTAACCACTAGTCCACCAACACAGATATAACAAACCAAAGCAAAGCAAACCCACCCATGTGGGGGGATGTTCCCCCAGGCACCCCAACTAAATATACCAAATCCAAGATCACATAGTGGAGAAAAGGGCAAAGTTCACCATGGTGGCCCAGTGGTTAGTTTCCCAGAGTGAAATTGCGATGTGCCAGATGTTTGTTAACATGCCATTTTGGCAAAGTGGTCTCGATGTTTTGAATTTTGTGTAAGTGGTTTCTCAACAATATAATGTAGATCCATGAAGACAAACCTTATCAACCCATCTTAGATTAAAGGTATGGAGACATACCTATCAACCCATCTTTAAGCATGATGCCCAGTGCAGGCTAAGATACAGCCTGTTCATGAAACAGAGGTGACCCAGTTTTGGGTTTTGCTTCATCATCCTACAAGTATCTATCCCAGCTCCCTTGTTTTATGATCTATGACCCATCCTCAGTGTTCTATCTGGTGACACAGGTAATACTTCTGAGAACTCTACCCCCAGCCTTCTATTGTCACATTGTTCTACCACCTAAGCTGCCTCCTTAAATCATTGACATATACATGTACCATAACATATGTCCACCACTTCCCTAAGGTGAACACCTTTGCTATCTCCTCCCTTGCCTTACTTAGGCTAAGCCCTGAGACAAGGGCTTAGCCTTGATTAGGAAAGCCCTGAGACTAGGTTTAGTGTAACCTGATGTTTTCTATTTCCTTAACAAAGGTTCTTAATCCATGTGATACCTGAGCCTCTAATCATCAAAACTCTCTTTTCAGTCTCTCCACTCTGGATCTCCCCTTCTGTATCTCTTTCTGGCCCATGTCACTACCCTTCTTATATGTACCCTTTCCCATTCCAGTTTCTCCAACCCAGCCTTTCCTGCTATCCTTCCTTCTAGACTCCACTTCTGTGCTACTCCAGACCCATTCTCATCTCTGCTGTACTCTTTTTAAAAGCATTACCCACTGCTGTTCACTCCTGGCTCCCTCTTCACCGATTCCCTTCAGTGGCCTCCTTCCATGTTTTTTTCCTCATTTTCAATTCCTCACACTGATCCCTCCAATGCTCTGTCTACATATCAGGCACCAAGAAACAACGTAAATTAAGCACTCAGCCTGAACACGGATTCTTACACCAATACTCCAATAGTAACAACTGGTATCTCCAAATAAGTCCCAAAAATACTGTCACGAACACGAACACTTTTATTGCACAATGAGTTTAAGCGCTTTTCGTCAACCAAGTAGGGTGACTTCCTCAGAACAAAGTAAGAAAAGTACAATCCACTTAAATAGGTGCTTCTGTTTATGATAATTAAAAACAGTCATCCATAATTAACCCTTAAAGACATATTCTCCAAGTAATTACAAGTGTTGTGAACCTTTACTTTTTGTAAATAAAAGTTAAAAATTAATAAATAAACTTGTCAAATATGTAGTAAAACTCATAAAATAAAATATATGATATAGTAATATAATGAAATAAAATAATGTAATAAAACATAACTTACAATGCCTCATCACAAATTTTACAAAAAATCAAGTAGTAATAACAATATTATACTATTAAATAAACCAAGTTTTATACTCCCAGTTTTTAATTCACATTAACTGGGAAAAAAATCCTAACGTCTTAAACTTCTAAGCTTTAGCAAACAACTAATTGAGCATAGGTCGTTAAGACCTGGAAATGAGTAAGAGTTCAATTTTATCTGCCATTTCAATTCTTTCTCCTCAAGTAGCAAATGTAGTGGAGCCCCTTGCTGGGTATCAAAAACTTGATCAATAATTATAAATTTAAAACGGTGGTCTGTGAACGTAGAAATGTGTTTAGCTAACGCGTTCTCCTGTTTGTTTTTCTTAATAGCATAAAGGTGCTGATAAACACGGTCCTGGAGCCTACGTTCAGTCTTACCAACGTAGAATCCAGGACAATGTTGGCAAAGTGCTAAATAAACCACCATACGGGCGTTACAGTTTGTTCTATATTTCAGTTTAAATGATCTTCCGTTTATGTTAAACTTGTTAGTCTCAAGTATACTACTACATCTGCTACAACTCTGGCATTTAAAAGTGCCAGGTGTTTTAACAAAGTGACCCAAAGGTCTTTCTAGTAGATTTTTCAAGTTGCTTCCTCTCCGAAATGTAATTTCGGGCCTTGGACCTACTTTGTTGTAGAGACATGAATTGGTTCTAAAAATATCCCAATTCTTTTTAATGATGTCAACTATTACATAACTGTTAATATTGTAAGTTTTTGGGACTTATTTGGAGATACCAGTTGTTACTATTGGAGTATTGGTGTAAGAATCCATGTTCAGGCTGAGTGCTTAATTTACGTTGTTTCTTAGTATTTGTGGAAGTTTTGTTTACATATCAGGCACCCCGATAAGGTAGTTTTTAATGTCACATTTCAACAACAAGACTCAAAATTAAAATTCTAAATAATTGTAGACCAAAAGTCAACCCTAATTGATATTTTGATGGTGACTGCCATCAGTGAAACTGGATTTGGTGACATAAAGAGTTACTAGACATCCTTTTCATTCTCCCTTCTCCTGCAACCCAATCCTTGTATTTGTTCATAACAGTTCTTTTCTATCTGTTCCTTGCAATTTTCTCCTTTGACAAAGGAAGCAACATTAGGTCTGCCCTGAGTAGGATAATACATTTTAAGCTGTTCTTGTTTAACACAAGCCACATTCCCCTCCTTTCCCAGCTCTCACAGGCTGGCATTATACACTCATGCTACTTTAAAAAATAAGTTCATAAGTAGTTACTTGGTGTGCAGTCCAGGAGATCATTAAGGAGCATTTCCCAATTGCCCTATAGCATGATCGGGTTAAATGCTTGCCCAGACTCACACAATAGGTAAATGAGGGCTGAGGGAATCAAACCGTGGACTATAGCAAGCTGCTCATTAACAGCACATAGCCTGGCTTTTCAGTACTAACTGCCAGACATAATTCAATAAAGATTTTTTTTCTGTCCTTTTTTTCTGTCTTTACCTATCCCTTCAAGAATTAAGAAAACCACAGTAAAATTGCAATGAAAACCAATATAAAACCAGTATAAACTCACCAGCTAGGGTGAGACAGAAAAGCAACAGCATTAGATTAAGCAATTGCATAAGCAAATCCATGCAACAGATTGATGTCTGTATATCAAATATAGGTTTGTATGTACTTACTAGGCTGTTGATGTCTGGGGATCTTAAGAAGCTTAGCCATGCAATACCATGGTAGTTTTTAACCATTATGTTTTGCATAAAAATAACTCAGAAATAGGCCAAACAAGGATCTGTTGGGACTCTTCTGTTTCTTTTATCCAAAAGTGACAGGGGTGTTAAACCAGGGATGAATCTCTGGTTAACCATCCATTCATCCAAAATATGTTTCAATGGAGTAAGAAAAATACTTTGCTTTATGTGGAGTACAAGTTGATTCCACAGAAGAAGTATTATCTGTAATACAAAACCTTCTTCTCCAACATGCTCTATTTATTTTGCAAAAGGGATTGAGATCCCTGGAGTGGGTGCTTAAGATACCATTGGACTTGCGAATGTGTTACAGATCTGACAGAAAACATGGCGTTACATGCAACAGCAGCAGAGTCCACAGCAACAAAAAGCAAAACAAGATGACCTTAACCCATGCCAAAGCAATATACAGTGTATCAAACATGTCTTCCATCACTGTCTCACAGTGGTACACAGATGTTATTACACAGCTGTCCATAAAGAAAACAACTTGAATACACCATAGTTGTGATGTTGTGGAATAAATACATTCACAGGAGATGTCAAGGACAACATACATATATATATGTAAGTGGTTAATAAGTAGCACACTTACATTTGGTGATGGAAGATCAAAATGTTGTGGGTTTGATTCCCACCACAGATGCTTGGATTTTTACTGATGCTGCTGCATAGTGTAAGGGGAGCTGAATGCCTGAGTGTGCTATCCCCCTGATGAATTGTTAGGCCAAGGTAACATCTGCTTGATTTGGTGGTAGCTCAGGTGAATGAAAAAGACACCATGACACATTGAAAAGACTAGGGGACGTAATTTAAAAACTTCATTTACACATAAAATCACATATTCATAATACCTCATATATAGTGCTTATACTGACATATTACACAATAAAACAAAGTAAAGAATACTAAAAAGGCAAAATGTTGTGAAGTGTTAAATAACCATTTCTTGTCTTTCCTACCCTGTCTGCCCTTTCAACCATAATCAAACTTTATTTTTGTCAAAACTGTTGCCAAATCCCATTTTTATTATGCAGCAATTCCCACATCTAGCCTTCCACATAGACCATGCACACGAAGAGCTGCGTTAGCCACTTAATCTATTTTTCTTTATGAACTTTCTCATACTCCCAATGTGATGCCATGTTCAGATTTATTTCAGTTACTTCTTCTTCCCACAACCTCTTTGTCCTATCCCAAATCACTTTAGCGCTAAAGCATTGAATAAAAAATATTAATATTCCATCATCTCCTTCTACCCACTCACAACATTCCTGTTCCTTTTACTGCTTATATAACAAGCATTTTTGTTTTTTACAGTCTTTGCAAAGCCTCCTAGTGGATACTGTCCATAATTACTTTATACAACTGTTTCTTTCTTTTGAAATCTTCTCCATATTCAATTTCCATAAATCAAATTTCTTATTACACTCACCCATTTGCCCTTCATACTTCATACCATTTATTTTCCTTAACCATAAACCTTTCCAAAATGCCTCACACTTCTTCAATATAAAATTTCCCAATAGTTTCTCTTTTTCTTACATCAACTGCAAAATTCAATACATGTGCTTACCAAAGCTGGATATACTATATGATAAGCTGAGCCCAACTGAGTTTGTTTTTTTTTTCACATATAAAATATTTATTTTTCATGGTAATCAATCTTGAAGTCCACACAACCCCAAATACAACCTCAAATAACTCTTTTTTTCCCTTTCTGTATAAGCGTACTTACTTCCATATAAGCTATCGTTCCCAGTATTGCATAATATAGCACATATTTTCCTCCGTGTTAACCTAATGGGCTTCCATAACGGTCCACCTGTTTTATTCTATTATTTCCAATAAAAACATTTCCCATTGCCTTTAAGTATCATCTATCTCAACATAATCAATGCCTAATGTAACTCCATTCTATTATTAAACTGTACACTGCTTGCCTTTTTATATCCATGTACTCTTTTCACTTTTCTGTACTAAATGGCAACCCAAAAAAGATTTATCTTCTGCTTCAGTATTTCTTTCATCCACAAACAATCATTTACCATTATAATTAAATCATATGTGTAACTCCAATTATTTAATATAAATTCTACTTCTCCTTGATATGCAGTCCTAGCATCCTTCATTTCAAAACTCTACTTTCTTAAGAGCAGCATTCCTAAGCATACTAAAAAATTCCACACATTTCAAAAAATGAATCACAATGCCATCAACCCCCAAATTCCCCAGAACTTTCTATAGTTCACATTATTAAATGCCTTGGCAATATCCCTTACTATCAACCTTCCTTCTGTCTATTTCTTATTAATGCAATCCATCACCTCCCTTATTATAACTAAGACCTATGTCACATGTCTTCTCTGAATGCCATACAAACAGTCCAGCACAAACGATAAATTATCTTTCTTCTGCAATATGTTCATACCTGCCTTGTAGTCAACATTATACAAAATATCTGGTCCACTATTCTTTAACTTACATATTTTACACAAAAAAATTAATTAACTTTATATATTGTTTCTTATCCTTTAAACCTTCTCTTAACTATTCATTTAAAACTTCAAAAAACACAACTTCCCTTCACTAGCCATATCGTAATAAATTCCATAACTAATTCCATCCATACCAGGTACACCATTTTCCCTTCATTCTCATATGATTCCTCACAAATCACCTCTTGATCCATAATTTCTCTCTTCTGCTCTGTTATTTTCACGCTTGTCTATACCATCCCTTCCTTACTTTTTTATCCTGTTTCCCTTTATTTTACCACCATACTGCTTGTGTTATACAGTCTTTCTCACAAAAACATTTTCCTTCACCTCTGTCTCTAACACTTTCCTGTGCTATCTTCTTACTCAAGAAAGGTGACACCTCCTCCATCTTTCCATTAAACTCATATTTCTGTCTTCCTAACCAATCCCTCATTTTATTTCATTAAATAAAAAAATCCTCTCCTTCCTAAAACATGTTATCATTATTATCTCAGTCAGATCAATCCCTTCCATTCTTCTTTATACATTTCCCTTCCTACCTAATGCCATTCCCTTGTTATCTAATGATACACTTTCTTATACTGTTTATTGTCCTTACACGTCTCTTTCCAGATATAATTAAAAATTCTCCTATCCCTATGAACTCGAAACATATTTACATTCTTTTTTTTCTTATTCCTAGCCAACTTCACTGACTAGTATATTATTTATCCCTTTTTCCATTGTAATAAAAGTTTTCTTCCCAAACACTGTCCTGATTACTCCATGACTTAAAAATGCTGCAGTGTTTACCCCTCCTTCAACTTCTTCCACTCTTCTAGAAAACAAGACAAATCTTTTGTGTTTATTATGCTCCTTTTCCTGTATGTATATCACTGATCTTTTTCTACCTGCATTTGTGCATTCAAGAACATCTTCCTACAATTTTAACATTCACAGTCTGTTTCCATATCCTTCCTCTTACAACACAACTGCAACCTCCCACCATAACAATATATCTGTATGTTGCATATACAATATATTCTTTTTCTATATTCACACATATATTTTTCATATATATTCTTCCCTTAATCCCTCAATCTAATATAACTACTGTCCATGGATGTTCTATAATTATATCCAAAATGTTTACATCATATGTTTTCACAACATCCTTCCTTCTCATTGTCTATATTATTTACCTTGTCTACAATGCCTAAAATTAATGCCTTATATTATCACTTAGAAATCTCAGGTCTATCAAATGAATAGCCATCCATCATCCATTCAACCATAACCCCATTTTTCTCATGTTTGCACATGGGGTTGTGGTGTCACATCAACAGCGGCCATCATCTAGAGCCAAAGTTTACACTGCCAGGTGACTAGCCCTGCTGCAGTTGTTCTTCCATACCAAACACACACACACATATGCTCACTCACACTTACAGTCATTTTTACAGTGTTCAGTCAACCTACTGTATGTCTTTGGAATGTGGGAGGAAACTGGAGAACCTGGAAAAAACCTACATGAACACAGGGAGGACATGTAGACTTCACCCAGAAGACCCAGCCAGGAATCGAACCAGAGAACATCTTGCTGTGATATATATATATTTTTACATCATTCAAAGATAGCAAACTTCCTTAACTCATTTTTAGTCTATTCATGTCAGTGATAAAATAGAAAAGCTACCAGTTTCTTTTTATGCATTTTAACTGCTTAATTTACCATTTCTGTTTCTAACCCTAGTCTCAGTGGGAAATTTTCCAGTTTTTCCCCATAATTTTCCTTCCTCCTTAATCCAACATTCAAAATTATTTGCAGTCTCAAAATGCTGTCATATATTAATTTTACCCTTCTATCAGCATAAACTAGTTCTTTTTGCTCCTCTTCAGAATTTATTTCATCACCAGAGTCTACCATATCTGCTTCTAAAGACTCCACATCATTTTCAGATAAAACACTTAACTCACTCTGCACTTCACCCCCACCCTCCAGTTCCTTTCCACTTTCTTTTTGCTTTTGTCTTTTCTTCTCCCTTATCTTCCCATCTGGACAATTAAACCACACATGCCCTTCCTTGGAATATATAGAACATTTTAAAACACAAGTTCAAATCATGTGGCTTCTGTCATCACATTGATTGCATCATATTTTGCCACATTCATTAACTAAATGTGTACCACTAACACAGAAAAAAAACATGTGTGGCTGACCTGGATGCATTAAATTCCTTCTTTTCTCAGCAAATTATTGTTAACTATATTCAATGTAACCCCGAGCTGCTACTATGGTGAGGCAAAAGAGGAGTCTGTCTTGGGTGAAAGCATGATCGGCAGGAGCTGCTGGTGTCTAAATGAAGTACTGACACTCTCTCTCGGCTTTTCCTGGTTAGGGGTCACCACCATGGATCACCTTGTCCGCTCATGATTGGCAGTGGAGTTTTACGGTGTCAAATTGCCAGCCCATCGCCCAACCTTCCACGGAAGGCACACACATTCACGCACTCACACCTAGGGCCAATTTTAGCATGTCCAATCCACTTGCAGCATGTCTTTGGGGATGTGGAAGGAATCCGGAGCACCCGGAGGAAACCCACATCACCACAAGGCGGACATGCAGGCTCCGCACAGAAGACACCCCAGCCGAAGATCAAACCGGAGAAGTACAGGCACTGATTTATGAAATTGTGAGGATTTCATGGCTTGGTAATTGATTGCTGACATTGCATTCACAGTTATGACTGAAGTACACATTGTGTTGTAGTACAAGTAGTAAGCAGTTTGTTACAGTTACAAAGTGCATTAGCCCTTTTTTTTCCATTTGGGGAATACATTTTTTTTCTTGGTTCCTCAAGTCTGAGTTAAGGAGTGCCAGTCTGAAGAATTCCCCAGTGAGGCCAGATAACCTAGTTACGATTCTGATGTAACACTTATTTGGGATGCCCCAGTCCATAAATTTCTTCCATCCATTTTTTTTCCAGAACAGTATCCATTGAATTACATATATTTTGCAAAAATGTTCTTAGCTCTTATTCAGTGCCATCATCAGCTCTAAATTGCAAGGTTGCTATTCTTTTTTATTCAGAAAGATCATACTTGCAAAAATATATTAATTCCATGGTGTAAAAGTATATTCATTCCATGGAAAACATTTTTTCTTGTATAAAGTTTAGCAACAAAAGTATCCAACGAATGAAATATTTGAAATAATAAATCACCAAAACATTTGTTTTGTAAATTAATAATGAATGAATGTCTGCTGCTTTAAAACTAATGGGTCAGTGACAGAGTCTTAACCAGATACCTGTCCAATGGTTTAGAACATGTTTGTTCTAATGGGCATAACTGGTATTCCTTTCCACAGAAAATACTACTGCTCTCCTCTGTCCTTCTCTATTGCCACCATGGAGTATGTTTAAAAAAAATGTTGTTCTCCGTTGTTCCTGCTTGCATCTCTCTTACAATTGTTCCTCATGAGGTTTGACTTCGTCTGAATTATGAATTCCTCCAATGACATACACCTCTCCATTTTCACATTCCAGAACAACTCCTTGCCCTATTTGGGTTGCTTTCATTCACTAAACGAAAAAGCTCCATATCATCCAAACCACCATCTCCAACTCATGTCAGTCACCACCACCTCTAAACATTAGCTGAATTTTCAGAAGCCATCATTATAGCCACTTACTTTCTGCAGTTTACTCTGCTGCCATGAATGAAATGCTGTCACCCCCCCCACCCTATTATTCAACAGGAAGAAGCACTCCAGCCTCAACCTATCAAAAGGAGTAGACAAATTACATTGGTACCCTGGCCAAACTTCCCCTAGTCAGCATGAATACCTTCCCGGTCTCCTCTGAAAATAGGCCACAGGCCTACTAGGACTAACTGGGTAGCAAAAGAAAATAAATAAACAAATAAACAATACATATCCAGTGTAATGCAGAGCTGCAGTTACAACAAAGAATATCAATAGCACATCACAATAGCTGTCAACACAGAGAAGAAAAAGAATGACTTGAAATTAAAGAAACAACTAACTGCAAGAGAGAGAAGTAGAGAGGAAAGTTCACACATGGCATGGTTTGGCAGAATGGACAACTGCTGTTCTGTTCAATATGAATCTCCATGATGTGTTCAAACACAAAATGCTGCATCCTGTAGTAAGTTTATAGACAACATACATCTAGTAAATTAATGTGATATGCCACAGCCTCTCTCCTAGCATACTATGTATATTGCACTACACAAAACATGTGTATAGACAGAAATAATGTAGTATGTGCAGTGTAACAGCTCACTGTTTGAATATATGTATCGTACAACAACAAAATAGGTGAAGCACAACAGTACTGGGGATATCAAACCTGATTAAGGGAATGAACATTCAACTTCTATTTATTTTTCCATGGGGGTCAACCCATTAAAACCCTCATGCAAGGAGTAAAGTGCCTTTTACCTATTAAAGCTGTCTCTTGTTAACCTGTACATATTGCCAAAAATACCAGTCTGAATGGCTTAGTTTGGCATAGCATTTTGTATAGAAATGCTGTAAAATCTCAGCATTCTTACACAGCATTCACACAGTCACAAGCAGATGTCATTCTCCCTAGGATTATTTATAATGCATGACCAGGTGTTTATTAGCATTTGTTATGTATACAATGAATGTATCAGGTGTATTGGTCTTACACCTAGTTCACATCTGTTTTGTGAAACAGAAATTCATTGCAATCTTGTATGTCAGATATAATAGCCTTATTGATAATTATTTAAAGAACACACACACACACACACACACACACACACACACACGTAAATGTATATGTCAAACACATCAGGATCAATGTTTATGAAAAGTTTCTCTGATTTCCAAAGTCCTCACAGCAAAACCTCAGTAAATTTGTTTTAATGCAGCTAACAACCTAACAACAGACACAATACAGCACTGTTAGTTTCAATTTTCTGTACAGAATAAAACCCAAAAAATATTTATTTATTTATGTTTAATCCTTAACTAGATAAATGGACTGATCCACATCAACCTTTTCAACTACAAGGCAGGGGCAGAAAGGCATATAGATCAGACAGTAACAACAAGATAAAAGATAAAATCAAATATCAAACAGTAACACAAAGATAGCAAGTTAAACAAAGCCAAAGCTATATCAAAGTCAAATTTACAGTATGTGTAACACAAAAGAAAAATGTCGAGATATCAAATAACCAAATAAAACAAAGATCAATATTTGTTAGGCTTGCAATCTAAGGAATTTTAACTCTGCTACCTCCTTTCTAGAAGGTGTCTGATTTTAACCACAGGGCTGTGCCTGGATTAGAATGGTAACAGCTTGATGGCAGCCATAAGCTGCCCATTGCTAGGGCACAGGTGTAGTAAGTGTTCTGGTTAAAGCAGTGGCAGGCGGCCAAGTTGAAGAAATGAAATCTCATTGCAGGAAAAACAAACAGAAGTCACATACTGTCTGAGGAGTTCTGCAAATGGCATTCTCTAGCTTAGGTCCATTTACAGAGAAGGCTTTTTTCAGCTGCTTCAAGTTTGTGGCAGGGACATTGACAGAATTATATGATTTCTGGAATGAGTGGGGGACCGACCTGTGGGTGGTATAAGAAAGCTTATTAGAAAGAGGGGGACATAAGTACAAATAACACAGAATGAAAAAATAAAACACAAAACTGCTCAGATGTTTGTCAGACTCTGAACCTTTTGACTTGAATAAAAGCTGAGAAGCAATTATCCATCCACAGAAAATGAAGCACAGATCTAAATATTTATTTTTGCCATACTGGAAATTTGTGCACATAAGTGACTGACTGTAGGGTGATTTGGAGAAGGCTACCCTCTAGGTGGGAAGCCAGTTCTTTTTATCTGATATTGGCTTCTGTTGAGAGGAGCTTAGTAAAGTTGCTGTTTGTTTCATGCAGTTTACATAGATATATAGATCTACTACCTTATTTGTGAAATAATACTTCTACATGTTAGACTAAGGCTTCAGCTTTACACCTACACGATATGGCCATTTTCATGCATCTCTTTAACTGAAGCTGATATTTATTTGGACATTGTGTATTCCTTTAAGCTATGTAAACATTTGGTTATGTCTCGCTGCTTCTGTCATTCTTCCGGACTACATGTCATTTTATTTTACTATTCTTTGTTAACCAGAGCAGAATGCTGATCCAGATGAGCTCAGCTCAGCCTTGGTTTTTCTGGTTGCTCTTTATATGGCTTTTCCTACAGACCATCTATTACTTTTACTGTTGTCCTCCTCTGTACTGTTAATGTTTTTTGCTGACAAGTTCTTTAAAACTATAGACATTGCTCCAAATCATGCCTCAGTAGGGCTGTAATCTGAAAAATAAGAAAAAGTAAGTAACCTATATTGGCCATCATCCTCTTTATATAAAACTGCCTGCTTTTTTTGTGCTGGATAAATGTGAATGTTGCATTAGTCACATCATAGTGGTTGTGGAAGGGGGCTTTGCACCTATTTCCAGCCAACTTTGCTAGTCAAAATACATTAAAAAAAATGTTATTGCATGGTACTACACTAACAGTACATCCCCTAGAAAGGGGTATATGAATGTTAACATCTAGGACCACTCTTTCAAATCCTTTACTATATACAAAAATAGTTTTCCCATCACTTGACCTCAATATGTAGAGTAATACTGTCCAGCAGTGAGCTTCCAGTCTCCTAATGTGTATTATGATGCTTGTTTTTGAGGGTTTCCTCCATATCCCACTTAGGTTATACATCTTTCAGACCAGGGGAAGCCCACCTTCCCCAAATGTTGCATGTCTGCTACTCACTGTCTGTAGTAATCCTTCTCGCACACCATGTCCAAGTTCTTAGTTGTGTAACACTGATGGTCCTGTATTGAGCTGCCTGGTAGAAAAAGTATGCACACAGAGCTCTAGAACAGTTATTGAATAAGCTGCACGCACTCCTTCAAGTTCCAGTATGGAATCCAGAGCATCACCCTCCTTGACGACCATATACTTTGAGCTTGTTCACCTAATTTAAGAACCCATGAACTTAGTAACAAACTTGTGTGGACTTTGCATGCCATGTGGGAATGCTGTGGTGCCATATGCCTGCTGTATCCCAATAGCATGCAAAGCATGCAGGGAGGTTTTACAGCTAAGAGACAGTGTTGCAGTTGAAAAAGCAACCAGAAATGCATGGCTGTTTAGCACCTCTAGAAACTAACAAAGATTTCAAACTGCTCAGTACAAGGAGAGGGGTTATTCAGCCACTGGGCATACTTTGCCATGCTGACCACCAGTTATATCATGACATGTCACCATTTGGTCTCTCTATTTAAAAATCAGTGTTTCAGGTATACATAACATAGAGATATTACAATGTATATCATTATTTCATAGTCTATTTTATAACAGAAATTGTAATAAATCCTTTATATTGGTGGAATGACAACAAATCACACTGTCCCACCAACACTAATATTTTATAGTGTGACTTGACGCAATGTATTTATCCCAGTCCTTACTCCAAAATAGACTGTAACAGAGTGGACACAATTTAGTATTCTACACAAAGTGAAATAATTTGACTTATGCTGATTTAAACTATAAAATGTATATTTGTACATCTCATCCATAGAGGAATAATGACATCTGTATTGATCTGTTGCTGTGATCCAAAATAGGCATGGCACAGGCCACAGGCAAAAAGACACAGCAATGTTACAGAAAGTAATTAAATGCAAAGTAAATATAAACAGTAAATAACACAGATTATTATGCTTCCTGAAACAAGAATGATACATTGCCATCCCTGTCACATCTTATTTATGAGTGATCTCACATCGTCTGCATTCCTGTATTGCACAGTTGAACTGCTTCTCTCTTGTACTACTTGCTTGTGCCCCACATCCCTTTATTTATTTTCTCCCCTTTGATGCACAGTGCTTTCCTGAGTTACTATTTTGGAAATGCATTATTTTCCATTTTTGCACTGAATTTAAGCTGTGATACTTGATTTAGACAATTTCTTCAATCTTTCCAAGCCTATTTTCATCATCGCTGCACCATCTCGTGTAGTAGATGCATTGCATAAGTTTGCGTCATCAACAGAAATACAATATTTTTGTTCAAGGCCTTCAGTGATGTCATTAATAAAGACACTGAAATAAAATGGCCCCATTGCTGTAGCTTTGGTGGTTGCTGTGCCATCTTTTCATTTAAGCAGACATCAGTTATGATGATGCTAAGTAAGCCAATACTACCTCCTTAGTGCCCAATCCATGATTTTCTAATTTGTTCAGAAAGGGAGTCTTCACTTTGCATGAAAGCCATTTGGGTAAAGTGCCATCTGTTCAGACTGGATAACTATAGGTTCATAGGTTAGTACTAGGCTAACTGCAAGTCTAGCCAATTACCCCATGTGAAAACCAAACCCTGCACCTTGTAAATGTAAGGTAAACACCTTAACCGTTATGCCAACTTCCCATATGTAGGAAATTATTCTAACGCTGATGTGCAGTAACTCTGGAGTTGTTAATAACAGGTATGGGAACAGGGGTATAGTTTCCATACGGGGGGTGTGAGGGACTGCTCCAGAAGAAATGTATTTTAAAGTTTGCATGTGAATGTGGGTTTGAAAATGCTATTGTTGATTACTTGGATATATGCACTTATTTCTTTTGAGATCTTATCTTTGTTTAGGCAACGGGTTTGAAAAAAAAACATTAGATGAGAAAGACCCCTTTCCTTTAGTGTGGGTAATGCTCAGCATACCACTGTGCCCCCATGCTACTAGAAAGAACCATAGCCAGAAAGTATATGGATAAATTTCCATTATTTTATCAAAAGATCCTGGTCTTTGTATCACAGGGCTTCAAAGTGCCAATTTATCAGTATCCATTTTGCACTAAAATGTCTATCAGAGTTTGAAAAAAAGTGGTAATGTACCAGATCTGGAATCCATGCCGTTGCTGAAATACAATGCTGTAAGTATCTAGGCAGCTTGTTATTTGTTGGTTTAGCTGGGCTTCAAACTTCTTAGCAAGAAATGACAGTACCACCCCTTAATGGAAACTAATGTCATATGTGCCACTTGTCAGGCAAAATGCTACCAATAGAAATGTGCTAATAATAAGGGTTAATGGAGCAGAGACTAATAGTGTGCATATTGTGAGAAAACTCAGGTGAAGGTCATTGGGGTCAAGGGGACACTACATGGGTAGTTTCTCATGTAATTTAATTATTTCTGCTGAAGAGATTTTTTTTTTGAAACAGAGAACTCTTGTACAAGGACTAAGTATCACTGGGACCTGAGTAAGATCCATGAGTCTGGAGGTGAATTTTTGGAGGATATAGAAAGTTATGGGAAGGAAACTAAACAAAGGGGGCATTAAGTCCATGCAGTGTGGTCATACTACCCCTGATGAACCAGAAAAAAATAGGGCAATAAAATTCACCATGTTGACTAAAGAGATTTGCTTGCATAACCTTCTTGGAGATCAAGGCCTAGAATACCACATGCCTAGAGACAGAAGTGGATGTAGAGAGGCCATCGAAGAGGTGTGAGTTTGTGATTCCCCATCCATTGATCCAAACTGTGTTTAAAGATTGCCAGGGAAGGCATTGCTTAATAAGAATAAAAAGCTTGTTCCAAAGAAGGGGCAGTCTCTGAGGCACATATCTGTCTCTCCAGCATATTTTGTTTGTGTCGCTAAGTTTAGATCCCTAGATTGGGTGACTCCCATGCTATTTTACTTGTGGATGTGTAGCAGCTCCATCAGGGCTGAATTTGTGAGTGCCTTGTAGGTCAGGCATAGGTCGCCCCTTAATAGTTGCTAGGAGACAGAATAAAGGGACAGGGCTTTTATTCTGTCTGCAAAGGACATGTTGTTTACACCCTGTATTTCTTTGTGAGGAATAGCTGAGGTCACTGCAGGTGCTGTAAGTGCCTAGTCAAGTACATGCCAAATGGCACATCATACTCATGGTCTAATGGTGGCTGAGTACAGCAGAAATATAATTTCCTCAGATCTAGATACCATACTTTAGCTTATAAGTTGTGCTATGTGGAAGGGCTTCCTCACCACTGTGGACACATGGCGGTCAAATTTTAGGCTATCTTTCTGTGTAACTAGATCTCTCACTTGAGTCTACTCTTGGGGGTGTACTATTGATGTAGTGATTTTCAGGGGTATTTGACTTCCGAAAGGGTATGATAATGCATTTTTTCACATTTCGTTTTAGGCCATGATTCTGGCACCAATCATTTATATGATCTAAACCCTCCTAAAGGATATCTTTATCTTTGGGGGAATTCAATGATTGCCCCCCAGCTTGCAGTCATCAGCAAACTTTGTTATCCAGAGACTTTCCACATTAGTCTTGACATCAGAGAAGTATATTCCGAACAGGAGTGCTCCCAGCTCTGAGCCCTGTGGTAAAACCACTAGTAACTGACCTTTTTCTCTATCTGGATTCACTCACTTTAACCACGTGTCCTGTGCGTGAGACAATAGGCTATCCATCTGGTGATTTAGGGATTTATGCCCAGTTTTGTGAGTTTATTTATAATACCTGAGTGGGGAATTATGTCAAATGCCTTTTCCAAGTTGAGGTAGACAATATGTACTGTTTTACCCTCATCAGTAGGCATGACCTGCCATTGACAAAATCAAATTGGGCTGGGTCCAGTGTTTGAAGGTTTCCTATGCCATTATTTATCAGGTCCATGATTCTTCTTTCCATGGCCTTACATATAAGACTACTCAATCTCATGGTCTGTAATTTCCTGATGGTTCCCCTTTATGCAGAGGGATGACTGCTGCTGCTGTTCTCCACTCTACTGGGACAAAGCCAGTCTGGATGCTGTGGTTAAACAGATATCCTATTGGGACTGATAAGTCCTGATTTAAGCTGCTTTTGTGAGCAAGCATGGGAGCAGGCCAAAAAAGAGTAGTACATATATATATATATATATATATATATATATATATATATATATATAGACAGATATATAAATAGATATAGATATATAGATTAGATATATAGATATAGATATAGATAAATTGCTTTGTTTGACAAATGCTAGGGTTGGTCAACATTGTCAAATGTTCAGATAGTCAAATGTCCAACATCTCAAAGTGCTATTTCTTTGAAACTGGTGAGTGGTGATTTAGAGGTGGTTAGAGTGTGTATTTATGTGTTTGGGTGTTAGGATAAGGGTTAGGTATGCATATTTTAGGGTTAGGGTTTGGGATAAATCCTACATTTGTAGTGTGCGTTGTCTGTATTTGTGTGTATGAGTGTGTCTTGTGTAGTGGCAGTGTTACAGTAAGGGTTTTTTTAAGGCAGGGTATGGGGCTACATTTGCAGCAGGGGCAAGGGTTAGTGTCAGCATGTATTACTGAAGTGGGCAGTGGAAAGTCCACACTATACCTTAAAAATCCCTTCCAG
This sequence comes from Protopterus annectens, assembly GCF_019279795.1. NCBI lineage: Eukaryota > Metazoa > Chordata > Ceratodontiformes > Protopteridae > Protopterus > Protopterus annectens. The sequence goes on along the minus strand of NC_056746.1, from coordinate 635,656,190 downwards.
TAACACTTCCACTATTCAGACAAATTGGAAGATAATGTTATAGGGGTGGTTTGGAGTAAAAATTGGGAAAGGAACTATTTTTTCTTTTTGGATTTTCACTTGTTAGATGTTTAAGTAATTCACCCGTATGCATGTTCAATCTTATTTTTGTCTGTGTGTTTTGTTCAGTATTAAGTAAGTTTGATCCTACAAAACTAAATCATACAAACAGATAGTGACATATGTAGACTGTTATTAGCACCAAAATACTCTCTAAAGCCATCAGTCCTTCTAGTTAATGTTGTGTTTATTTACAAGTTCAATGAAAAGGAGCATTTATCTTCTTATTTTTCTTGGCAAAGGGATAAACCAGAACCCAGAAGACCCAGCCATCATTCACAATCAGCTTGTCTTTACAGGTTTCAGTTTTTTTATCATCAGTTTTTCCAAATATAGCATAACTCAGTTCAGTAAGCATGACTTACAAGGAGGTTTCAGCAGGTAACCACCCCCACAGTCGTTCCAGCTCTGAGATAGCAGCTCACTAGCACAATGTATGAACAACCTCTTCCGGATTCAGCACTTTTAGAACAATTACCGACTGTCTTCCTTTGGTCAGAGTCCCTCTCTAACTTACAGTTATATACTGCTCCACTCAGGTAATTTGTCACCTACACCACAGGGAACCTGGAATCTCACTCTCTAAACTACTGATCCTAACATGTAGTCCGAGGTAGGATACCACCGAACCTTCCTCCTCCTGAGCTAGAGAATGCTTTGTATTTCCTTTAAGTAACGTATCCATAGAGAAACACCACCCTAGGTTTTTTGGTTTGCATTCCTCACTTAATATCCCTGATTGCCATCATCCAGGTACAGTATATACACTATATATATATATATATATATATATATATATATATATATATATATATATAAAGCACAACATTATACCAAATATACTAGTCTTTGTCAATTGTGAGTCACACCAATGTCCTCCTCACCAGGGTCAACAAGGAGAAGATCACGGTCAGTTGTCTGTCAGGTGCCAGAGTCCACCACATCAAGCACACACTTAAGTCTCTCCACAACAGGTACAAGTAAGACTCTGTCATTGTTCACATTGGTGTAAATGACTTGAGACGTACCTCCCTGAACTATATGAAGAGAGACATGATTGAACTGTCAGAGTATGTGTCCAGGCAGGTATGACCCTAGCCCTAAGCAGTATCCTACCTTTACCAAGAATGATACCACAATACCAACAAAAAATAATTGACTTAAACAATTGGCTTAGCTTTTGGTGTCATTCCAAGGGGATCCAGTGTCTGTCTGCCTAGGATGACATGGTTGACAGACCTCAGTGCTTTGCCAGAGATGGCCTCCACTTGTCACTCCTGGGATTCAGGATTCTGGCCAAGGCTCTTGCCTCCACCATTGTGTCTTTTTTAGGCTATGTTCCACAGACAAATCTTCCAACATAAAAGATCTGTCAAAAAGCAAATTGAAGGTCATGCTGCTTAATGCTAGGAGCCTTAACCTAAAAATGCACTCACTGGACGCTCTCCTAGCACTGGAAGATGCTGACATCTGTGCAGTCACAGAAACTTGGTTTAAGGATGCTGAGTGCACCCCTTCCTTACCAGGCTATACCTCATTCCACATGTTCTGACCCCAAAATGAGGTCAGGAAGGCTAAAGAAGGGGAGTTTCTATTTTCATTAAAGAAAAGCACACTTCCAGACTGGTTTGCCAGCATAATGCACTAGGACTTCTCCAGGTATAATTGACAATTGGAAAGACACCCATCTAAGTTATAGCCAGCTATAGACCCCCATCCATGACTCAGAACACACACTCCTCCTACCTGTACCTACTTGAGTCCATCAAGGTATCCCCTAACACCCTGATCCTTGGTGACTTCAACTACCCCACCATAAACTGGGTGAACTATTCCTGTTCTAATGCACTCACCCAACGATTCCTTGATTTCATCAATTCTAATGTGCTAGACCAGCTTGTCTCATCCCCCACAAGGGGAGATAGCATTCTAGACCTGGTTCTCACCAACATGGGTGACTGTTGCACCACCTCCATAGTAAGTTCTTCACTGGTGAGATCAGGCCATCAGTCTGTCTCATTCAAAGTATCTATCCCGTCCAACTCCCCCCCCCCCCAGCCATAACCAGGCTAAAAAAACTTCTCGAAAACTGACTACAACCTTCTAAAGGAGGGTATCAGTAGCTTCACACCACCGCCACCCTCAGAGGATGCAAACAAATATGCTGAACAGTACACCCAGTGCAGTATACAAGCACCTGTACAACTGCATGGACTCAGCCATACCCAACAGAACTAAAACCTGCTCCTCATGGAAACACAAACCTATGTGGTGGACATCCTCTATCAACAGGATTTACAACAAAAGGAAGAAACTGTTGTCCAAGGGTAAAAAGACACAAATTCCCAATTGGAAAAACTTCTTCCTTAGCTTCAACAAGCAAATTTGATCAAAAGTGAAAACCTCTAAAGCCAATTATGAATCAAAACTAGCCTCCAAAACAAAGGCTAACCACAAATCCTTTTTCAGTTATGTCAGAAACCTCCGAATCAAAGCCCAGGTTTGTTCTGAATTAGTTCTTAACGGTGCCACTTACATTGATCCTGTTGACTTAGCCAACCTGCTAGCAGATAGGTTCAGCGCAAACTTCAGCCCTCTGTCCCCACCCTAAAGGCCCATTTGACATCTCTGATACTTGCCCACATTTCACATCTCCATAGATCAAGTGTTAAAGGCCCTACCCAAGACAAAGAACACAGCTTCCATGGGACCTGATAGTATCCCAGGCTGTATTCTGCACCATCTCTACAAGAACTAGCCTCACCATTAAGCATCCTAGTCAACCACAGCCTTAGTGCAGGCTTCATTCCAGCAGAGTGGAGAACTGCCATTGTTATTCCTTTGCACAAAGGTGGTGCCACTACTGACCCTGGTAGCTATTGCCCCATTAGCTTTACAAGTCTGATCTGTAAGGTCATGGAGCATATTATTATGGACCTCATAAACAAGGATATAGGCAATCTACAAGCACTTGACCTCACCAAGTTTGGATTCCTCAAGGGCAGATCTTTCCTGTTGAACCTGGTTGATTTTTTTGAGACTGTCACTAAGGCACTGGATGAGAGGAAGTCAGTACACACAGCTTACCTTGACTTGGCTAAAGCCTTTACACAATCTTCTACTCGGGCATCATCGAAAAGCTAACAGAACTTGATGTAAATCCCTATCTCATCAGGTGGGGGGCCAACTGGCTCACTGATATGACCCACAAGGTCAAAATAGGTGCCACTACTTCCAGTAGCAGACCTGTCACTAATGGTGTCCTCCAGAGATCTGTCTTGGGACCCCTATTGTTTGGAATCTACTTCTCAGAGGTCCAGGCAAAGATAAAAGGTCTGTGGCTGACCAAGTTTGCGGATGACTGTATATTCGGAGCTGTCATTGAATCGCCAAATAATGTTAACATACTTCTAGAGGGTTTCACAGCAATAAGTGACTTGTACTAAAGTCATGGCCTTAAGTTAAATGCAAAAAAAGTGTTATCATACCATTTGGCAAAAATATGGCTCCTACTGATTACCAAATTAGCAGCAGCCCCCTAAGCACACAACCTGTGGTGAGAGACCCGGATACACAAGATGACAACAATCTCACATTTGACCATCATGTAGCAGCAGTGGTCAGAAAAAACTTTTACTTGGTTCATCTCATAAGAAAAGGGATTGCATCCAGAAAAAAGGTGGTTATTACCTCTCCGTACTCCTCCCTCATTAGGCCAGTTATTGAGTACAACACCCCATTTGGTATGTACCTCTCCAAACACCTGCACTAACTAGAAAGGCCACAGAAATACCTCATAAAGAGAATCCATGGCCTCCAACACCTGTCCTATGTGGACAGGCTCAAATCACTATCACTCTATTCTGTATTATACAGATTGCTCAGAGGTGACCTGTGTCTCACCTGCAAGGCAATCTCAGAACCTGCTCTACTAGAGATGCTCCATACCCGTAAGTCTAACTCCTCATGTAGCAACCGATCGAAAGGCTTAAATCTAATGTGTGACATTAACAAAACCTGCTGGAGAGACAGGTTTGTCTCCCAGAGGCTACCCCATCTCTGGAATAGACTCCCCATACAAGTCAAGCAAAGTACGTCGCTGACCCTCTTCAAGCGCAACCTTGATGAGTGGATGGGCAACCATAAATTTGTCCCAGGGGTTCCACCTGTGTCCCTCATTGAAAGGGGCAACAGGCTGATTGTGGTTTCTTTTCTGGGGATAAACTCTTGAACTCTTGGCTCCAGGGCCCCAGATCCATTAGCCTAGTAATCTCATATATACATATATATATATATATATATATATATATATATATATATATATATATATATATATATATATGTGTATGTAAAAAAATATATATATATATATCTATATATATATATATATATATATATATATATATATATATATATATAAGAAAGATATATAGATCATATATATATATATATATATATATATATATATATATATATATATATATATATATATATATATTTAATATATACATATATAAGAAATATATATAGATCATATATTTATATATAGATATATAAGAAAGATATATAGATCATATATATATATATATATATATATATATATACATATATATAGATATATTATATATATATATATATCTATATATATCTATAAGAAAGATATATAGATGGTATATATTATATATGTATATGTTGTTGTTTCTTTCGGCTTTTCCCGGTTAGGGGTTGCCACAGTGGAACCCCGGTCCGCTAATGATTGGTAATTGATTTTTACATGTCAAGTTACCAGCCATGACGCACAACCTTCAACGAAGGTACGCCCCTTCACGCATGTCTCCACGCAGAAGATGCTCTAGCTGAGAATCGAACCGGACAGCGTCTTACTGTGAGGCGACAATGCTGCCACAGCACCACCACCGCATATATATATATATATATATATATATATATATATATATATATATATATATATATATATATATATATTTAGGCAAGGCTCAAAAGACAAACCCACCTCCATAGGTATCACAAGGGATAAGAAACTAAGAGTAATGCTACTCAATGCCAGAAGTCTAAACCTCAAGATGCACGCACTCAAAACTCTCCTTAGCATGGAGAACATCGATATCTGTGCAGTAACAGAAACCTGGTTCAAGGCTCCTGAGAGCACCCCAGCACTACCAGGTTATACCTCATACCATGCTTTTCGGCCCTAAAACTTGGAGTGAACCACAAAAGGAGGGGGAGTATCAATATTCGTCAAAGATACCCACACCTCCAGGTTGGTGGCACAGCACGAAGCATCAGAGACTATCCATGTGCAACTAACAGTGGGTAAAACTGCCTTCCAGTTTATAGCCTGCTACAGACCACCCTCCCAAACCCAGGAACTCCACTCGGCCTTCCTGAGAACACTGGAAAATATGAAGGTCTCTCCAAACACCATTATACTGGGCGACTTCAACTACCCAAACATAGACTGGGAGCATTACTCTAGCTCCAACACCCTACCCCAAAGGCTCCTAGAATTTATAAACTCAAATGCTATGGAACAATTTGTTACCACTCCCACAAGAGGGGAAAACATACTGGACCTGATCATCACCAACATTGGGACTCTATGCTCCAGACCAGAAGTGTATCCCTCACTGGTAAGATCAGACCATAAACTAATCTCACTGGATATTCACATCCCGGCCCCACCACCTGCCCAGAAAACCACAGTGAAAAACTTCTCTAAAGCAAATTTCACACTCCTCAAAACCGAGGTGGAATCCTTCAAAGCCCCCGGGCCTGTGGAAAATACGGCCCAGACCACAGAATCCTTTATAAATGCATTCTATGAACACCTTCAGGAATGCATGAATCATGCAATCCCAGATAAAACCAAGACCCAATCCTCCAAAGACAGACGTCCTGTCTGGTGGACCTCAGCCATAAACAAACTATACAATAGAAAGAGGAAGCTACTACATGATAGAGCAAAATCCCAAAAAGGGAAGGCATCTCTGATCAGTATTAGCAAAAAACTACGGGCACTCATAAAATCGTCTAAGGGCAACTTCGAGAGAAAAATTGCACAGAACACTAAGGATAATCACAAGGCTTTCTTTAGTTATGTTAGGAACCTGGGTGGGAATTCCCAGATATGCTCAGAATTAGTCCAAAATGACAAAAAATACACTGAACCCACAGATATTGCCAACATCCTAGCTGACAGGTTCAGTGCAAACTCCCCACCAAAAGGGCAAATATCTATCCCAGCAGAGTGCTGCCCCCCTGACATCTCAGATTCTCAGGTAAGAGCCGCCCTCTCCAAAGCAAAAAACACAGCATCAATGGGACCAGACGGTGTCCCGGGCTGCGTCCTACATGAACTGCAAGAAGAGCTAAACCCAAACATAAAACTACTGTTCAATCTCAGTCTTACTACAGGATATGTACCCAAAGAATGGCATACAGCAATGGTGGTCCCTCTCCACAAAGGTGGTGCCTCAACGGATCCTGGAAACTATTGCCCCATAAGTCTGACTAGCTTGGTCTGCAAAGCTACGGAAAGGATCATCATGGACCTTATAAATAAAGATATTGGGGACGTACAGACACTGGATCCTACCCAGTTCGGCTTTGTTAAGGGCAGATCCTGCCTCTTAAACCTGGTCGATTTCTTTGAAACAGTCACCAAGGCCATTGACAAGGGGAAGGTGGTCCACACAGCCTACCTGGACCTTGCAAAAGCCTTCGATACAATACCCCACTCGGGCATTATAGATAAGCTCACCAGCTTAAATATAAACCCCTATGTCACTAGATGGGTTGCAAACTGGCTCAAGGACAGAACCCACATGGTTGGAATTGCTGGAGCCATGTCAGACTCCAAACCAGTTACAAGTGGCATCCCACAAGGCTCAGTCCTGGGACCTCTCTTGTTTGGTATATATTTCTCAGAGGTACAGGCCAACATAGAAGGACTGTGGCTGACCAAGTTCGCAGATGACTGCAAACTGGGCACCAGAATTGACTCTCCAGCCGACACAAGCATCCTCCAAAAGGGCCTCATAGAAACAGACAACTGGTGCCAGAGCCATGGTCTCAAGCTAAACGCCAAAAAGTGTATAGTCATCCCCTTTGGCAAAAACAAAGTGCCCACAAATTACCACATAAGTGGTAATCCATTAAGTATGAAAGAAGTAATTAGGGACCTGGGGACCCAAGTTGATAGCAATCTCTCATTTGACAACCACGTGGCCAAAGTGGTTAGAAAAACATTTTATATAGCCCACCTAATCATGAAGGGATTCACATCTAGATCAGGGGAGGTCATCGTGCCTCTTTACTCATCCCTCATCAGGCCCATAATTGAGTACAATGCCCCTTTTGGGATGTACCTTACCAGACACCTGCAGCAACTGGAAAGACCCCAAAAGTACCTCACCAAGAGGATCAAAGGGCTCAAACAGATGTCATATGCTGCCCGGTTAAAGAAACTCCAGCTCTACTCAGTGGCATACCGCCTGCTCAGAGGCGATCTGTGCCTGACATATAAAGCCATGTCCAACCCGGAATTAATGGACATGCGGCACCTCAGAAAATCCAAATCCCATCGAGCTACGTGCTAGAGAGACTTGAACCTCAGCACTGAAATAAATAGGAGGGACAGATTCATAACCCAGAGGCTCCCTTCACCCTGGAATAAAATCCCAGTCCAGGTTAGGCAGAGTCCCTCATTGACTTTCTTCAAGAGGAATCTTGATGAGTGGATGGGGGATCGTAGGTTTACCCCGGGTATCACTTCTGTGTCACTGTTAGACAGAGGCACAGTATACTAACCTCGAAAAAGGGCATAGCAAAATTAATTTAAAATGGGTGGCGAAAGCCAAACACACTCTGGCTAGGCATATAAATGCTCTAGGGCAGATAGCCTAGTATGAACCTATGAACCTATGAACCTATACATATATATATATATATATATATATATATATATATATATATATACATATATAAGAAAGATATATAGATGGCATATATATATATAACCACCTTGACTATCTTCAACTAACAACCGCTCACAAACTAATATTCTATCCAGAAAAATGCCCAGCTTTATCCAACATCCTTCCCCCTTACATCCCAAACCGATCTTTGAGATCAGGACACCAAAACCTAATCTCCATTCACAGACCTAAACATTTCGCTGGCAAGCTACTACTATCCTTTTGTCTAGGCAAAAATGGAACTCTCTCCCTCCACCACTGAGGACTATAGCTAACACAGATCACTTCAAGACCCAACTCTACTCACACCTTTCCTCCAAATGGATATGTTCCTGCTTTCACCCTATATAAATCATACAGATTTTCTACACTAAGCCCCTCTTTACCCCTTCACAAATCTACTCTCAGACTTCATTTCTAATTTCCAAAAATGATTTAGCATACTCCCTGTTGACTGTAAAGAAGACAATATTGCAAATTATCTAAAAAAAAAAAAAAAAAAAAAAAATGTTTTTATGTTCTTGTTATTTTGCACTGTTATTATTATGTATTCTTACTGTTTGTTCTTATTATGTATTCTTACTGTTTGGACATTTATTTGATTGTACTGACTTTGGAGCTTTTCTCCCCGGGCCTCCACTAAAAATGGGTACTTCGTGGCCCAGTGGACTTCCCCGGTAATCAAACAATTAGCAATGTTCCTGCGCTCGACTGGTGTGTGGTCAAAAGGCACTTTTCAAATGGGCAGAATGCCAAACCAGAAAGCATTGACTACACTATAGCAAATGGGTGGTGTAGTTTGATTATCTAAGTTTGGCATTGTGAATGGAGAGCGGGGTTCAATGAGGAAAAGGAAAGTAACCCATTTCCTCACTGTAGTGCGATTTTGGATTTGGTATATATAATATGCAGGGAGTGTGGGGGGGCAAAGCCCCCCCACATAGGGGTGCAGGGGGGCTTGACCCCTGCAAAATAGTAAAATACATGTACTGTTGACTGTGGAATGTCATGGTATGGTAAGATCCATAGCATGGGTGTCTGACATCACCTCCTGTTATGTCGAATACATCGAACTATGGGTGTCGATGTATTCAGTTTCGACTTGGCCACTTTTTGCTGTTCCATATTCCACATTTCGGGTTGACCATGTGACCGGTCGACATATGCAGTTTCGGGATAGTGTGTGTGTGTGTGTGTATATATATATATATATATATATATATATATATATATATATACATATATATATGTATATATATATATATATATATATATATATATATATATATATATATATATATATATATATATATATATATATATATGTATATATATATATATATATGTATATATATATATATATATATATATATATATATATATATATAATTACATGACATAGATATATTTTTATATATTTTTATAGCTTGTTCTTGTATATTTGCATTTCTAGAACTGTTTCTTCACTAAACTTTTTTCTTTTACTTTAATTTAGTCCCTTTTGTCCTGCTCCCATGCCTGCTCACCATCAGCCCCACTTCAATGCTCCATTACTCATTCATCCCAACCCCATGGTGTATGTGGCTCATTCTGTGGTGTGTATCCCCAAACTTCCACTGACAGTATGCTTCATGGCACCGTACTGCATACAGCCTGAGGCCAAGGGGTGACAAACAAACAGTAAGGTAGCTGTCATCCAAGAAGCTATAAAAGGGCGCTTGGTCTATTCAGTCCTCAGCCCTAGATCTTACTTTATCCTTTACCCATTATTTCTTCCACACTTGCCCAAAGATCTGATTGTTTTGCCCCCCCCCCCCCCCAGAATGAGGCAGTCCAAGTTTAAAGAAAGGTCTTATCTGTCCACAGACCAGGGAATTACCCATCAGCGTTTCAGCTATCAGAAGCTAAGGTACAGGATTTTTTTTGTTTTGCTAAGCTATAACTCCATGCTCTGACAGCTGACATGATCACTCATATCACAGTGAGGGTCTAAAATGCAAAAATGGCTTCCACTGATGTGCGAGCATTCCTAAACATGTGCTGTGTGCGAAGGCTACCACAAAATGACATGGTCATATCCATCTCACAGCAACAGCCAAATGATGTCAGCACCTTCTTTGATTGATGTCAGCTGAGTAGCAAACTAGATCACCTCCCTCCCTCCCCATGGCTGAGCTGACATTAGCTCCTGCATCCTTGCTGGCTCTACCAGCACCAAGACCACCACTCTGTTTGAGGTCATCTAGGTTACAGGCAGGACATCTTCCCTCTGAGCCATGGAGTTGCTAGTTTTATTATTTGGATTGATTCCTGCCCTGTTCCTCCATCTTTCTTCTCCATTAATTTTCCTCTCCTTTATTACTCTGTACATGTAAGGAGTATTTAGCATGTATTGGAGAGCTCCATCTTATTGCTGTATTTGGTTAGAAGGAAAGGGAGTGTATAGCTTACACTAGCAAGGCATCACTCTTTATAGTTATGTGTGGTGGTACGTCTGTCATTTATCTTGATGTATGTTATTAACAGAGTGATATGCCTGGTTGGGGGAACTGTCTTTGGAAATGTTTGGAGATAAAAGTTAGCATAACCTGACTGTGAAGTTAATTTTACTATACTACAGTATTAAATAACATTTCTGATGTTAAAGGGCTATAATTACAAGACCCTCTCACAATCTTGCATGCAGATATGACATTCATTATGAAAGGGTACAATAACCTAGGAAATCCCTAACTACAATCTCCCTTTCCTCTTTCATTTCCTTGTGTTTTTTTCTTTTTCTTTATTCTTTCTTTATTACTGTGGAAAAGGATCTTTATAGATGCAAGTAGTGCTTTTAAAAAGTATTAGTGTGCTTCATTTCTGTGATAGGCTGAGGAGAAAGAATCTTTAGCTCTGTCTCACTCTAATTAACCTTTGCTTTACATATTTATGTCTTAGGTTATTTTTGCTGTCACATCTCTTCAATCCTTTATTTCCAGGCAAGGTGATGTGCGTTGTTTGGCTAAGAAGGCTTGTAGAAAGTTATTCAATGACCTGCTGTATTATTGATGCTTTAATCATGACATAGCTTTGAACAGAGTTTCTAAAGCTAATGGGCCATAATTATTAAATTCATTACATACTCTGCCTCGGTTTAATTTCTCCAGGTCTTTTGGATTTCTAATACCATGATGAGAATGGACTCCATTCCTAAGTCAAAGTATGATTAAGGTTCATGAAATTAGTATTGTTTCAATATTCGATGCTAGCCAAAAATGCTCTTCGCAGCACCCACAATGTGCCCAAAAGTGATTCCTTCTACAATTCATATGCAGTTATATGTATCGGTAACATATCTAAATATGACTCTAAATTCTTTATTATGAGACCCATTGATCCTACTACTACTGGAACTGTCTGGGTATCCTTCTTCCACATTGTCCTCATTTCTGCCTGCAGATCTTGGTATTTTATGACTTTGTGCCTCTCTGTATATAAGATACTGTAATCAATGGGTGTAGAACTTTCAATGATCAATGCTACATTTGTCTTCTTTTCATGGACTATTATATCTGGTTTTCTCACATCTACTCTGAAGTGTTGGTAATGGGTTATCCCATGTAATATAAACTTCATCATTCTCTATAATGTTTTGTGTCATGTTTCCAATGTTTCTCAGCTACTTCAGTATTGTAATGTTTACATAATCTGCAATGGTACAATCTTGCCACATTATTATGTCTTTCAGTATACCGGCCTTCTGCCATTAGTGTATCACATCCAACAACAAGATGAGTGACTGCTTCAAATTCTATTTTACAGAACTTGCATTTGTCTGTTTCTCTCACATGTTCAAGGTACTTTGTAAACCAACGTGTACTTATTCCACTATCCTAGGACACCAATACTAATCTTTCATCTTTTAGTTTAATTTCACCTCTCCTTAACCATTCATGCATCAGATCCTGATCGACATTTGTTCCAGGAGTTTTCTGTACTTGTAACTATATTTATGCCTTTTCCACATATCTTGCTTTCTCATCTGATCCTTCACCTTATATTCTTTCTTTCTTTTGTTTTTTTGGCACAGTCAATTGCTGCCTGATTTTTGTCTACTTCTGGTTTGATTTCCATTCCCGCTTGTTACCGATATGCTTCTAAACTAAGCAGGATCACAGTATCATAGGCTCATAGGAAGTTACTAGGCTAATGGCCCTAGGGCCCTCCCAAGCCTAGCCAAGTTCTACCCTTATTTCCATGATCAGTACCTATTGCTCCTGTTCAAGAGGGACACAGGTGGAACCCCCAGGGTGAATTTATGGTTACCCATCCAATCATCCAGACTGCATTTGAAGAGGGCCAGTGAGATGCGCTGTTGGACATGAAGTGGGAGTCTGTTCCGAAGATGTGGTAACTTCTGGGAGACAAATCTGTCCCACAAACAGGTTCTATTAATGTCACATACCAGGTTAAGGTTTTTAGAATGAGTAACCCATGCACCATTTGACTTACAGAGATGCAGCATTTCCAGTAAAGCAGGGTCAGACATTGTCTTGTATGCATGGCAGAGATCACCTGAGAAGTCTGTATGAAACAGAATAAAGTGACAGTGATTTCAGTTGATCCACATAGGACACTTGCTGAAGACCAAGAATTGTCCTTGTGAGGAACCTTTGTGATCTCTCCAATTGTTGCCGGTGCTGCAGGGAAGTCATATTATACTTATATTTTCCTTGTGTTTTAAAACTGTCACTGTGTTTGGATCTGGTGAAGTCAGCTTATATGCATGCAGTCCTATGACAGTAGATCTATACATGTAATCGATTTTGAGGAGGCCCAAACTTCCTTCAGGACAGGGAATATATAATCTTGGTATAAACTGATTTTTTTATCAATCAGTTGATGTGTGAAGCATTTCTCTTTTTTTCCTGTCCAACTGATTCAGTACCTTTTGGGGGTCAGCCAATCACCCCAAAATGTAAGTTAGAACAGGAAAAGCAAATTGGTATATAACCTGGACTTTGTTCCTAGATGTCAGGACTTTCAGTATTAATTTTAGTCTTCTAAAATATTCCTAAGTTTTCTTTGTTTATTCATGTTTTATTGTTGATCCTTTCTCAGTTCCTAGATATGTATACACTCTGCTGCTCAAGTTCCTTTATATCACACTCCTGTCTCAGGATGATATTGTCTTGGTACTACAGCTTTCTTGCTTTAATGGCTGTTTTTGCACATTTATTAAGACCAAACAACATTCTTTTATCATCCTGAGAAATTTTTGACTGTGTGCAGTTATGCTTTCAGTTTCTCATTTGATGAACTATATGGTTTTAAATCATCCACAAAAAGAAGATGAGAAGTCTTTACACTTTGTTGTTTTCTGGGAGCCAAATTATAACCATGACCTAATCTGGTAAGTAGACATTTTAATGGATTAAAGGTAAGACAAAAGTGCAGCAGTGACAAAGAATCACCTTGGAATATCATCTTTGCATTTTTATTCTTGGATCATAGGATCATAGGTTGGTACTAGGCTATCATCCCTAGGGCCTATACAAGCCTAGCCATAACAATTCCCAGGCTATTTCTTCCCACACTATTTACTTCCCTGGACCCCTGTCTAGCAGGGTGACTGACGTGATCCCCAGGGTGAATTTCCTTTCTCCCATCCAATCGTCAAGGTTCCTTTTGAAGAGGGCCAAAGAGACACTCTGCTTGACATGTATGGGCAGTCTATTCCAGAGTCTGGGGAATCTCTGGGTCAGGAACCTATCCCTCCAGCATGTTTTGTTTATTGTGATGACAAGGTTTAGATCCCTGGAGCATGTAGCTCTGAGGGATTGGGATTTCTTTAAGTGTAGCATGTCCAACAGCTCTGGGTTTGACATGGCCTTGTATGTTAAGCAGAGAGCGCCTCTGAGTAGACGATATGCCACAGAGTATAGCTGGAGTTTTTTAAGGTGGTCAGCATAGGGCATCTGCTTTAGGCCTGTGATTCTTTTAGTGAGGTATTTCTGCAGCCTTTCCAGTTGTTGCAGATGTCTTGAGAGATACATACCAAATGGGGCATTGTATTCTATAATGGGTCTAATGAGGGATGAGTACAGTGGGACAATGACCTCCTTTTTTCTGGATGAAAAGCCCTTAGTGATGAGGTGTGCCACATAGAAGGATTTCCTGACTGTTGTGGCGACTTGGTTATCCAAGGTGAGACCACTGTCCACCTGTGTCCCTAAGTCTCTTATCACACTTTCTGTGTTTAGTGTACTGCCACCTATGTGGTAATTCACGAGTACATGTTTTTTCCCAAAGGGGATAACTATACATTTCTTGGCATTGAGCTTGAGCCCATAGCTCTGGCACCAAGCATCTATTTCTGTAAGGCCCTTTTGTAGAGTATCCACATCATTTGGGGATTCAATAATGGCTCCCAGTTTGCAGTCATCTGCAACCTTTGTTAGCCAGAGTCCCTTAGTGCTGGCCTGTACTTCAGAGAAGTAGATGCCAAACAAGAGCGGTCCCAGAACTGAACCCTGAGGTACTCCACTTGTCACTTGTCTGGAGCTGGATTTGGAGTCAGCTACTTTTACAGTGTGAATTCTGTCAGTAAGCCAGTTGGGTGATGTAGGGATTAAAGCCCAGCTTAGTAAGTTTATCTATGATTCCAGAGTGGGGGATGGTGTCAAAGGCCTTGGCGAGGTCTAGATGGGCTGTGTGGACCACCTTACCCTTGTCCATGGCTCTGGAGACTGATTCGAAGAAGTCAAACAGGTTCAGGAGACAAGATCGGCCCTTCACGAACCCAAACTGGGTGGGGTCCAGTGTTTATAAGTTCCATGATAATACGCTCCATGGCCTTGCAGATAAGGCTCGTCAGACTGATGGGACGGTAGTTTCCGGGATCCAAGGTGGATCCTCCCTTGTGGAGTGGGATAACTGTAGCTCTGTGCCACTCAGTGGGCATGAAACCTGAGGTGAGGCTATGATTAAACATGACACTTAGGTGAGGTGTAATTCATGTAGTACACAGCCCGGGATGTCATCTGGTCCCATGGATGCTGTATTCTTAACTTTGGAGAATGCATTTTTTACCTGTGTGGCCGTTATTACCGGAATTTGGCAATCTTCCAGTAATGAGATGGGCCATTTAGGGGGTCAGAGGGGGGTGAAGTTGGCACTGAATCAATCTGCCAGGATATCAGCAATGTCCTTGGGATCAGTATATTTAATGCCATTCTGTTTTACCTCAGAGCAGATCTGAGCATTGCCATTTAGATTCTTGACATAGTTATAGAATGCCTTGTAGTTGTCTTTGGAATCTTTGGCAATTTTATTTTCGTAACTAGCTTTGGAGGATTTTATGAGGGATCTCAGTTTCTTACTGAGGCTGGTAAGGGAGTTTTTGCATCCTGGGATTTTCCTCTTTTCTGCAACAGTTTCTTCCTTTTGTTGTAAAGTTTGTTTATGGCAGAGGACCACCAGATTGGCTTCCTTTTTTTGGAGGAGAGTATCTTGGTTCTATTTGGGATGGCACGATTCATGCATGAGTGGATGTGCTCGTACAGTGTCTTGGTGTAGGATTCAGCAGTCGTACTTTCTGTTCCCGTCTGCATGGGTGTCATGAAGTTAGTCACTTCTGACTTGAGTAACATGAAGTTGGCTTTGGAGAAGTTTTTTATGGAGGTTTCCTTACTGGGGGTGGGAGTGGGATGTGGATGTTAAGGGTGATTAGCTTATGGTCAGACCTGACTAACGAGGGGGTGACCATAGGTGTGGAGCATCGATTTCCCATGTTGGTAATGACCAGGTCTAGGATATTGGAGCCCCTGGTGGCACTATGGATTAGTTGATCCAGGGCATTGGAATTTATGAATTCCAAGAACCGTTGAGCAAAGGTGTTGGTACACGAGTAGTTTTCCCAGTTAATGGCAGGGTAGTTAAAATCACCTAGTATTAGAGTGTTTGGTTCTATCTTAATATTTTCCAGCATGTTTAGAAAGGTGTAGTGAGAATCTTGGGGCATGATGGGGGATCTGTAGCAAGCTACAATTTGGATTGGAGTCTTATCTAGTGTTAGTTGCACCTGGAGAATTTCAGATGCATTGTGTTGGGCAACTAGCCTGGTGGTGTGAATATCCTTGGTGAATATGGACACTCCTCCACCTTTAGTGTTTCGGTCCTGGTTTGGTGGCCGAAAAGTGTGGTAAGAGTTGTAGTCTGGTATTGCAGGGGTGCTCTCTGGAGCCTTGAATCAGGTCTCAGTTACTGCACAGATATCGATGTTCTCCATTTTTAGGAGTGCCTCGAGGGAGTGCATTTTGAGGTTTAGACTTCTAGCATTGAGTAGCATTACCTTCAGATTTTGCATGCTTGTTCCTGTTACGGTGGTGGTTTTGCCCTTTGAACTTTGCTTAAAAAAGGCACTATAGGGGTGGCAAGAGCCTTAGCCAGTAACCTGAATCCCAGGGGTGACAGGTGCAGACCATCTCTGGCAAAGCATCGTGGTCTGTCGATCATGTCGTCCCAAGCAGACAGATACTGGATCCCCTTTGAATGACACCAGAAGCTTAGCCAATTGTTGAAGTCAATCATTTTGTCCTTATATTGTGGTATCATTCTGGGTGAAGGCAGGATACTACTCAGGCTAGGGTCATACCTGCCTGGGCCACATTATCCGAGAGCTCTTCCATGTCTCTTTTCATGTAGTCCAGGGAGGTACATCTCAAGTCATTCACTCCAACATGGACAATGACAGAGTCATATTTGTACTTGTTGTGGAGTGACTTGAATGCATGCATTATGTGGCAGATCCTGGCACCCAACAGGCAGCTGAGTGTAATTTTCTCCTTGTTTAACCTGGTGAGTGGGACATCAGTGTGCCGGACTATAGAGTCACCTATGACTAAAGTGTTAGGTACGTTGTCTTGCCTTAGGGTCTGTTGCTGGGTGGCACACTGGTAAGTGCATCTCTCACAGGTTGTAGTGTTGGGTGGCAAGAGGAGAGGGTTGTTTGTGTACATGAGGCAATTGCTGCATTGCCCCAGTATGCCCATATTCACTAGGTGGACAGGAGAAATCACTGGAAGCTGACCCTTGGACATGCCTTACCTTAGCAAAGTACTTTGCAATTATAGACTGTTTAGTGCCTACAATTAATTTCTCCTTATTAACAAGGAGAGTTGGATAATCATTTGTCCTTTATCATGGCTTAGCTGCAAAGTGGTTTTCCACTATTTCATGGTCACTGTAATGTAATCGATCAGTGAAGGGTGTATCTTATGCATCTGTAAACACTACTTTATCCATGAATGTAGTATGCTCTCGAATGCTTTTTTGCAGTCTATCCATGCAATACTTAGATTCTTCCCATTTATACAGTTCTCCATTATGACTCTATTTAACAAAAAATTATCATTTGTTCCATATGACTTTCTTTTATTACCCTTTTGTTCTATTGCCATGATTGCGTTTTCTTCTAAATTACTATAAAGTCTGTTGGTATCAATTCCAGTGTATAGCTTATACATTGTTAGAAGGCAAGTTATTGGTCTATAGTTTTTAGGATAGCTTGCAGGTTCATTCTTAAGGAGGAATATTGTTTTTTTCTGTTGTTAACCAGGATGGTGTCTGTTTGGGATGTATTTATAAATAGTTCTTACTCAGGGCTAAATGTTTGTGTAAAGATGTTAATACTTTTAGCCAGAAGCTAGGTACTGCATCTGGGCCAGTGGGTTGCCACTTAGGAGCTTTTTTTTAATTTTTGTTTCAATTTCTCTGGCCATTACTTCATCCCATTTCATATCCTGAACATTTGAACTTCTTTTTTTTTTCTTTTACGTCTTCTATCCATTCAGCATCTTTGTTAGGTTCCACAGGGCCTTCATAGATATTTTTCCAAAATGTATCTATTTCTTTTTTTGGGTGGTATTTCTATTCCTTTTGCCTTGTTTTCCAATTCTCTATAAAAAATTTTTGTTATCAAGGAATTGCTTAGTATGTACGTTTCCTTTTTCCTTTATTTTTATCTTCATATCTTCTAAGTTTTTCTACCTGTATTGATAACTTTAGTTTATTATTTGCAATAGTGTAAGATAGATCCTGATCTGTTCTGATGCTGTACTTTCCTTTTATCACGCCTATCTTTCTAAGTATTTTTCTTGATCTGTTCCCTCTTCCTTACTCTTCTAACAGTAACATTTCTTGCCTTAAGTGCTTTATATTTTTCTGTATTTGATAATTCCATGATGGCATTTGACTTCTTCCATTCCTTTCACTTATTGCCCTTTGTTTTTGTGTAAGACTTTATCTGTTATTAATTTAACTACACAGTCTTCTTCTTCTTTTCCCCTCGCTAACGGCTGGCAGAGGTGGCTGACCCTGTAGTCTGTACATTGCTGTGGTAGTCACTGAATTCTGGACTTTCTTCATGGCACCTTTTCATGCTGTTTGGCCCATGGCAATGTTTCTGGCCTCCTGTAGGTTTAGTTGCTAAATTCTCATGTCCTCTTCAACCTGTTTAGCCCACATTTTCTTTGGTGCAGATTTGTGAACTTTCCAGTTCGCGTGGTGCTCTCTCCATAATAGTCTGCATGGCAAGAGGTGTGTCCATCCTGATTACATGTCCAAACCAGCACAGTGTCCTGTTCTGTATCTGTTTGCTGACCAATGATCTAATTTCTAATGTGATCAAGAAGCAAGATTGCCAAAATTTGGCACAGGCATCACATTTGGAAAACCTCAAGCTTGTTCAGGTCTGGCTTGAGGAGGATCCACATTTCTGATCCATAAAGGAGAATTGGCAAGATATGTGCACAGAAAAGGTGAATTTTGGTGGTGATAGAGATGTTTGTCCTCTTCCACGAACACCACTTGAGTGAGGCAAATGTTGCAGTGGCTTGTCCAGTCCTGCTATGGACCTCAGCTGTTGATGCCACCTTCTTCACCTGGACCAGCAAACCCAGATACTAGAATTCTTGCATTTGTTTGATCTGAACTCCCTCGAGGTGGACAGTAGCTTGTGACCCATCTGTTGCTATCATTTTGGTCTTGTCTACATTTATCCATAGGTCATATGATTGGGTGATGCAGTCAATGTCGTAGAGGATATCTGTGGACTCAGCATCACTGTATATGAAAATGATGTTGTCATCGGCAAACATCAGGTCAGTCACAGAATAGGATTCATTGTACTGGCCTCCGCTCTTGCTCTCAAATACTCTCCTCATGATGTTGAACAGCAGTGGAGAGACCACATTCCCTTGATGGCCTTAGTCTGGATAGTAAGCTCTTCAGATAGTTGGTTCTGAATGGTACCTGGCTGGATGAACCATTGTACGATGTTTGAAGGAGTCTGATGATTTTCTTTGGCACATGCTCAGTCTCCAGTGTCTTCCACATGGCAGGCCAATGGGAACAGTCAAATGTAGACTTGAAATCTATAAAGACAATAACTATATATTGTCCAAACCAGATTCTTTCCTCCATTAGCTGATGGATGTCAAAGATTTGATTGCAACATCATCTGTTTGGTCTGAATTTGGCCTGTTATTGCCTACTGGTTTGCTCACAGTCTTTCTGCAGCCTGAATTTTATGATCTTCATAAAGATTTTGCCAGTGATGGAGAGCAGGCTGATGCCATGGTAGTTCTTGCATTCCCTGTTGTCTCCCTTCTTGTGGATGGGTACGATGATGGCCTTCTTCCATGTGGATAGTATCTGTTCTGTAATCCATAGCAGCTCGATCAGCGCATGGAGTTGTTGAAGCAGGATACCTCCTCAAGCCTTGATTGCTTCTGCAGTGATCTGATCTACTCCTGGTGCCTTGCCATTTCTCAGGGCTCTGAAAGCTGATATAATCTCTTTGACTACTGGCTTTGCATCAATCATTAGGGCCTCAGGGAGATTGATGGGTGGAAGATCGACCATTGGTCCATGAGGTGAGTCATGATTGTAAAGCTCTTGAAAGAGTTTTCTCCAATGTTTCAGGTGTTCACAAGGTGAATGCATGAATATCCCATCCACTTTTTTGATGTTGTCACTGGTGGATTTGGTCTTCCCACTCAATTATTTGAGGGTGCTGTACAGGTTGCAGTACTCATGTCTGGATGCCACCTCCACAAGGTCAGCTGCCACCTAGCTCCAATATGCTTCCCTTTCTGGTTTTGGTGTCTGAAAAACTTCTCAATGGAGCTGTTGGTATCATTTGTAGTTAACTAGCTTCACTTGTGTCCACTGGTCTATGAGATCCAGGCACTCCTCAGATATCCATGGCTGCATTCAGCAGTGGAATGGGTGGGCATAGCGATTTTGCACATTCTGTGATGGAGTTTGATATATGCTTTTCTGCCTCATCCATGTCCTCATTTGGGATAGTGATGCAAACCGGTTTGACAGTGCGATCTGAAATTCCTTTTTACAGGTGGAGGCCATCAGTTGTTTCCAGTCCAGCCTGGCTGACAGAGGTGACTAGGACTTTGCATGCTGTAAGTGAAGCTGCACCATGGCATGGATGAGGTAATGATCAGAGCCACAGTTAGGTTCTTGCATAGCATGAATATCCTTGAGTGATGATTGGAAGCAAGAGTTGAACAGGATGTAATCTAATATGGCCGAGTCCTTACTGGATGGGTTTCGCCATGTGAGCTGGTGTTTGCAGGGATGTTACAATGGCTATTTCCCACAATTAAATCATTTGATGCAGCAGAGGACAGAAGTTGCAGGCTGTTATCATTCGTTTTCAATGGCAAAATCTACTCATCATTCCTTCCCAACTGGACCTGTCTTCGCCAATGTGGGAGTTGAAGTCTCCTGCCAGGATGATCATCTTGGTCTGTGGGATTTAATCCAGCATGTATTGGAACTGGTTGTAGAAGTCATCCTTGGCTTTGTCCAGCCTCATCTTGGTTGGTGTGTAGATGGACAGAATGTGGGTCTTGATGGTATCATAGATAGCACATAGCACTGCCAGACTGTCCGATATTGGTTGGAAAATGATCATGCTTCTTGCAGCCTGGCTATCCACCATAAACCCAATGCCAGCTTCCTGCTTCTCACTGCCAGAGTAGTACAGCATCATCATTTCATCAGATGTAGGTGGTTGGATGGTCAATTTTCCAGATCCAGTTTGTCATAATTCCGACATTGTAGCGATCAAGATTTTGCATTTCATGAGTTCCTTGGCAATTGTTTCCTTTTGGTCAATGTGGTGGCCATTTCAAACATTCCACATGGTGATACAGGTTTCCAGTTTCAGTGTAATGAATTTCCTTCAGACAGTAGCCTACTTCTCACCAGCACCCTGGATCCCTAATGCTAGTGCATCAGCTGCCCCGGATGCAGTAGCATGAGTGAATAAATTTGTTTGAATTTCCATGTGGTTTCTTGCCTGGTTTTCCAGTTCTGGTCACCACGGCAGGGTGACCACCCTCCTCCTCTTGCAGCCGGGCTTGGGACCATGCTTGGAGGAGTTAGCTGTACAGTAAATATCCTATTTACTTCTTTAATATAATGTTGTTGTTGTTGTTGTTGTGTCTTTCGGCTTTTCCCAGTTAGGGGTCGCCACAGCGGAACTCCGGTCCGCTAATGACTGGCAGTTGATTTTTACGTGCTGAGTTGCCAGCCCTAACGCACAACCTTCAACGAAGGTTCGCCCACATGCATGTCTCCATGAAGAAGACGCTCTAGCTGAGAGTCGAACCGGTCAGCGTCTTACTGTGAGGCGACAATGCTACCACAGCACCACCACCGCGGATTCTTTTATATCACATGAAATTCTGTTAATAGTCCTGATTACTGTGTTCATTTGTTTTATCAAGCTTCTAATATTCTGGGTCTTACTACCTTTCTGTAATCTATTTCTTTCATGGATCGTAGTATGTCTATCCATCTCTAGTAAATTAAGCAACTCTTCCCTTAGATCATTTTCTTCCAAACAGAGGGCATAGTCTTTGTTCCCCATTTCATGTGGGTATTCTACAGAAAGTTCCAGGACATCTTCCTGTGACATATTCTCTTTAACTGCATCCTGCACCATCTGTATGAGAATTCACTGCCCTATCACTGCACAACATTGGTTGTGTCAGAGTTGCCACAATTTCCAGTTCCTTTCCTTGATGTGCAACTCCAGCTAAACTTTTGTACTTGTTTATTACTGAAGGCTCCAGAGTATCTTCATGTGACAACTGATAATATGCTTCCTATTCTACCTGTTACTTCTTAAATTGGGAACTCATTGTTCCATCATGCTGTGACAATACCAGAGCTGGATATTCAACATTAAATTCTTCACTTTGTAGGTACTCCATAGGATCATAGGATCATATGAGGTTACTAGGCTATTGGCCCTGAGGCCCTTATAAGCCTAGCCAAGAGTTTAGCCCATGTTTAGACAATTCAGCACCCAAAGCCCCTGTCCAGCAGGGACACAGGTGGAATCCCAGGGGTGTATTTTCTGTTTCCCATCCAGTTATCCATGTTACCCTTAAAAAGGGATAATGAGGTACTCTGCTTGATGTGAAGAGGGAGTCTATTCCACAAATGGGGGAGTCTCTAGGACACAAATCTGTCCCATGAACAAGTCCTATTGATATCACAGACCAGGTTGAGATCACGCTAACGGGTTGCTCGAGTGGAGCTTGGCTTGTTGATATGCAGCAGTCCCATCAAGGTGGGGTCTGAGATAGCTTTATATGCCAAACAGAGGTCACCCCTGAGAAGTCTATATGAAACTGAGTAGAGGGACAGAGCTTTTAGCCTATCTGTGTAGAGTAGATGTTTGAGGCCCTGGATTCTCCTGGTGAGGAACCTCTGTGGTCTTTCCAGCTGCTGCATCTGCTTTGTGAGGTACATGTCAAAGGGGGAATTGTACTCAATAATTGGCCTTATAAGGGAAGAATACAGGGATGTTATGACCTCTTTGTCCCTGGATGAGATACCCTTACTTATGAGGTGGGCCATGTAGAAAGCTTTCTGTGCAATGGAAGCAACCTGGTGGTCAGACGTCAGGTTGCTATCAACCTGGGTGCCCAAATCCATCACTACAGATTGTGTACTTAGGACATTGTTATTAATGTGATAATATGTGGGGATGTCACTCTCCCCAAAGGGAATGATGATGCATTTTTTGGCATTCAGCTTGAGGCCATGTTTCTGGCACCAGTCATTTGTTTGGGTAAGACCCTCTTGGAGGACATCTACATCACTTGGGGAATTGATGAGTGTGGCCAGCTTGCAGTCATCTGCAAACTTGGTCAGCCATAGTCCACTGGTTTTGGCCTGCACCTCAGAGAAGTACATCCTGAATAACAGATACCCCAGACCAATCCCTGGGGTACCCCGCTCATTACAGGTCGACTGCTTGAGGTGGCTTCCCCTATTTTGATTAGGTGGGTTTTATCAGTGAGCCAGTTTGCTACCCATCTAGTAACATATGGATTGATGCCTAGTTGAGAGAGTTTATCTACGATGCCCAAGTCAGGAATAGTGTCAAAGGCTTTGGCCAGGTCAAGGTAGGTGGTGTGCACCATCTTCCCCTCATCCATGGCTTTGGTGACTGTCTCAAAGAAGTTGACCAGATTTAACAGACATGACCTCCCCTTGACAAAGCCAAACTCTGTGCGGTCGAGTGGTTAGAAGTTGCCAATGTCCCTGTTAATGAGGTCCATGATAATCCATTCCATGGCCTTGCAGATCAGGCTAGTTAGGCTGATGGGTCTAAAATTTCCTGGATCAGTGGACACTCCACCTTTGTGTAAAGGGATGACAGTGGCTGTCCGCTAATTGACTTGGGCAAAGCCAGTACTCAGGCTTTGGTTGAAGAGGGTGCCTAATGGTGCTGCAAATTCATGCCTGAGCTCATGTAGGATGCAGCCAGGGATGCTATCGGGTCTCATGGAGGCTATATTTTTTTGCCTTTGAGAAGGCAGTGATGACCTGTTCCCTAGAGATAAGGGGTGGGGGCAGGTACTGGGGATGTCCTGATTTACTGATGGGGGTACAGAGGGGAGAAGTTTTCACTGAACCTGTCAGCCAGTAAATTGGCTATATCTACAGCATTTGTGTTTGTGGTGTCCTTGACCACCAGTTCTGAACAGATCTGGGTACTTCCTTTGAGATTTTGGACATATGTGAAGAAGGCCTTATGATTGTCTCTAGTAGATGTGGCCAATTTGGACTTGAAGTTGGCTTTAGAGGATTTCACTAGTGCTCTTATTTGCTTGTTCAAGCTAAGGAGAGATTGCTTCCAATTGGGCACCTGCTCCTTCTTGGTCCTGGACACTAATTAATTTTTTCTTTCTGTTATATAGTTTATTTATTGCAGATGTCCACTAGAGAGGTTTACTCTTCCTTGCGGAGGATGATTTTGTCCTGTCGGGTATTCCTGATTCCATGCATCTATATAAATGCTTGTATAGTACTTTGATGCAGATTTGGACATAGTTGCCAGTTCCTACAGTAGAGGAGGGGGCTGTGAAGCTGTTTATACCATCCCTCAGGAGGTTGCAATCAGCTTTGGAGACTTTTTTTGTTTGACCATAGCTAGAGTTGGGTCAGGAGATGGTGATTTTGAAAGTGACCACTTTATGGTCGGATCTTACCAGGGAGAATGATACTGTAGTGGTGCTGCAGTGGTTACTCATGTTGGTTAATACCAAGTCCAAGATATTATCACCTCTTGTGGAGGTATCGACTAGCTGTTCTAAGGCATTTGCATTGATAAAATCAAGGAATCTCTAGGCATTTGTATTCTGGCATGAGTAGTTTTTCCAATCTATGGTTGGGTAATTAAAGTCACCCAGGATCAGGGTAAAGGGTTGAATCTTGATAGATTTGAAGAGATCCAGCTAGGTGGAGTGGGCATCTTGAGTTAAATTGGGGGCCTGTAGCTAGCTATAATTTGAACAGGGATCTTGTCAATGGTTAACTGCACCCGAAGTGTCTCCTGTGCATCATACTGTTTGACCAGCCTAGAGGCGTGTATGTCTTTAATATATATTGAAACTCCACCTCCTTTGGCTTTGCTGCCCACAGTTTGGGGTCTGAATGTGTGATAGGATGAGGAACCAGGTAAAGCTAGGGTGTTCTCTGCACCTTTGAACCAGGTTTCTGTGACTGCACAAATGTCAGCATCTTCCAGTGTTAAGAATGCTTGCAATGAGTGCACTCCATAACTTCAATTTCTATTTTTTTAACTTCTCCATTACTAATCCTCTGTTCTACTTTTCCCTTTGTTTTCTAATTTTTTTATATTGTGAAATGTTCAATAGCTGGATGCTTTTGCCTGTACTTCTATTCAACTATTTTTGGTGCTACTTTTTTGTATTGATTAGTTTTGCTTTCTACTTTGATGAATATTGCACCATATTAAATCTCTTTTCATTTCCCCTGCCTATCCTTCTTCTTCAGATGCCTCCTGCTCCACTTGTTTCTCCTTACTTTGGGGACTCACTGTTCTATCATACTGTGACATTACCAGAGTTGGATTTTCAACACTGAACCTTTCACTTTGTAGGTAATTAATCCATAACTTCAGCTTCTATTTGTTTAGCTTCTACTTTACTAATCTTTTGTTCTGCGTTCCTACTTTGTGATCTTATTTTTTGTATTGTGAAATTTTTCATATCTGGCTGCCTTTGCCTGTATTTCTCTTCAAATATCTTTGGAACTGCTTTTTTGTATTGATTAGTTTTGCTTTTTCCTTTGCATAAATATTGCACCATATCAGATCTCTCTTTCTTTCCCATGTCCATGTTTATTTTTTTACCTTTCAAAAATCTTTAGATTTTGTTATTTATTTTTTACACTTCTTTAGCCACTTCTTTTTCCAAATGACCTAACGTTTCTTGGTCTATATAATGTTTTTTTCATGGATCTGTTTACATTTGAAGCTTTTGACAGTTTTTCTTGTGCAAGTATTTTTCTTACCTCTAATTTCTCTCTTAATCTTTTTGAATATCTTCTATCTGGAACTTATGGGCTTCTTGCCTATTAGTAACAACAGATGAATTATTTCTTATCCTCAGTGTTCCACTCTGGCATCTTTATGGCTAATTTTTGGCTTGTCAGTTTTTGTGATTTTTGTGAACTACTACTCCCTTCTGCAATAGGGGTCCATCCTCCCCCTGAGCCTGGCCTAACTCCATTGTAGGAATGATTCTGTGTCTTGAGGATTCTACACTATAATTTTTATCCAGTCCTGCCACCAGTGTACCTACCAGGATTGGGTACTTTTATATCCTGGGACTTATGCACTCATCCTTCTTTTTCATTAACCTACTTCTGTCTATGATATATAATATATGATATACAATGTATATATCAGTGTCATCTTGTTGAGATTTTGTAAAAACAGAGTCTAGTGAAGTACTCACCAAGACTTGCGGATGAATTCAGTTCCAGCAATACTACTCTCCTTTGCTGCTGATTTTATCATCTCCATTTGGACCCCTACATATTTTGCCATTATGGGAATGATTATAAAAGGACAAACTCCATGTATCTCCTCATTGATGATGCCCAGAACTATTACATTCAAGCCTGGTCCAGCTGCTTTGGTCTAGAAACTATTTTAGGCCTATATTTGTTTCCTTTTTGCTGTATTGGTAGCAAATTCTGGTTGGCCAAGAGTTGATATTTGTTACTCAAAAATGACTATTACTACTTAACTCAATGTTGCAACTAGGGTTATATAGATGGAGGTAAACCAGGGCCAGCCAGCTTCATGGTATAACAGATAGATAAATAATCTTGACTGATCTGCTTTGTTTCTGAAGATACTTGAGATGCTGGTGTGCTAGAATAACTAATTGTATATCTTTTTGGTGAAGTCTCCTTTGACATTGAAATCTAGACAATTCTTTTTTATCATCTTACTCAAATTCTGCCATTAAATGAATGGCAAAGACACCGTAATCCTATACACCAGTGTGTATTAAATTTCTATTATTAATTATTAATGTTTTTTTAATGTACTTCCTATACTTGCACAATGTTACAGTCTGTGGAATATATATGTGCATGGCTCTTATGATGCATATCATTGGATTCCATTTAGTTTCATTTTATTTTATTACGTTTCAGTGCAATGGACACAGTCAGATTTACAATCAAACGATTTCATTTTTCTCTTGATTTTACATTTTATAACTGCTCATGAAGTAGTGTCAAGTCTAGGATGTTGTTTAAGACTTATGTATGGATAATGGTATTGTATTTTGTTAACCAGTATTCCTTAAGCATTCAAAGCTTTCTGCAGCTCCAGGAAAAATTTCAAGGGTCTTCAGCGGTATCTGTGAATAATCATTTAGCTGACCCAGTTGCTGGCTAGACCACTTT
Source organism: Protopterus annectens (assembly GCF_019279795.1). Classification (NCBI taxonomy): domain Eukaryota; kingdom Metazoa; phylum Chordata; order Ceratodontiformes; family Protopteridae; genus Protopterus; species Protopterus annectens. Next base: position 635,628,780 of record NC_056746.1, on the reverse strand, counting down.
CCTGTTGAAAGTGGGTAAAAGGGAAATATGACCATTGGTCCCAGGTCAGCCATGTGAGATAAAAATGCAACACTTACCTTCAAAGGTACCTGTGTAACAGTCATTGAGATTATCTCTTTCTTGACTGGTCGGTTTTAATAAGAAAAAAGTATCTGTAGTTGTTTTCTGTGATTTTAGATACTTACTATTGGAATGTGACTGGCTTATCCAACCTGGGAAAGTGAGACATGGTATTTGTTTATATTAGATGTTACCATCCATAAATTCTTTGTCTTCAAGATACACATTTAGAAAGGGAAACACAAAAAAAACTTGCAGTATGGCAAAGAGGAAGCTTATTTTGTCATCTTACCTATTTAGCAGGAGAAGAGATGTGACCCCATGGCAGCACGAAATTGTCTGAACAAAATTACAGAAGGCCTTCAAAATCAATGCTGTCAATATGTAGCCATAAAAGGCTAGCGGTGATACTCTGAAGATTACTATAGTGAGAATCTATGTGTTCACTCTGATGGAAAATAAATCCAGAGAAGCACACTGGTAGAGACATTGAAGTTGTGGGTGCATAAAGAGTAAAAAGTCTTTAGAAGACATTCAAAAATGATCTATCTATATATCTATCTATATATATATATATATATATATATATATATATATATATATATATATCTATCTATCTATCTATCCTTTGTCACCCAAGTTAGTCCCAGTAGGCTAGTCTTTTTGGGGAGATAAGTGGAAACAAAGTGCTTTAAAAGAAGATTTGGGGGACATGAGGAAAGGTACAGTGTTTTTTTTTTTTATTGTAGTTTGATTGTAACAGAATCATGATTCGAATACAGAAATGTGTGTATTATTTATTTATTTACTGACATTTGATTAGCTGATTATTTGATTATATAAGGTTTATAGATGTGGTGAGAGAGGACATGCAGGTGGTTGGTGTGACAGAGCAAGATGCAAAGGACAGGAAGAAATGGAAACAGATGATCCACTGTGGCAACCCCTAATGGGAACAGCTGAAAGAAGGTGATGACTGACATTTGATTAGCAGGAAAGTCCAAATGGGTAGAAGCCCATTTTCAATGGAGGCCCGTGGATAAAAGCTTCAAGGTGTTACAAAACATTTTTAGAACAATAATTTTACAGTCTTTAACAATAATACAAAAAACAACTACAGTTTAAATAAATACAATAAATTAAACATATTATGAAACATTGGTTAAAAATAGAAACAAGTTATATGATAATGATTTAATAGTTAGCGAAATGTTAGCCAGTTTATAGAGTAATTAAAGCTAATTTAATAAAATACAAACAGGAATTACAATATGAAGTGAGAGAAAAGCAGACGTATGGTATATTTAGAGAGAAAGCCAGTGGAGAGAAATTGATAGAAGAGAGGAAGTGAGTGAAGAAGAGATAGTAAGGAGGTGTAATGTATGAATAGTATTTGTTCACATTTAGGGATGATGTTTATCCTGATGTTGAGCAACAGCAGAGCCAGCTTTTGACTAGGAAGTCTTTCAGAATGGTGTTAAAGGCTGGGACAGAGGTATTGATCTGATGGATAGAGATAAGGAGTTCCAGGCCTTAGCAACATGGTACGAGTACAGACAGTGCCCCGCGGGTTTGATAACTTTGTGGACAGAAAGGAGTTTTGGTCACTGGATCGCAATGACCAACTGGGAACATAGGTGTGTATAATGTTATTTAGTGCTGGACAAGTAGATGGATTCTGGATAATTTTATATGTGGTAAGAAGCTCTGATTGTTTTAGTTGATAGGGTAGTTCTAACCAATTTAGGTTTTTTAGGTTTATACACTGGTGGGTTCTGAAAGGGACATTTGCTGCACATTTAGCAACTTAGCATTGTTCAAGTTTTGATTTTTGTGATGCCTGAATGTTAGTAAGGATGCGAGTGCCATAAAGAAGTGTGGTGAGGAAATAGATGGTGGTAAGTGTAGCTTTAGTTATGTCAGTGCAAAAGTGTTTGGCTCTATAAAGTAATCCTAGTTTTTGAAAAATTTTTTCTTATGCAATTTTATATATGCAGGTCAAATTTAAGATTATCATCCACTATCATCCCTAATAATTTGCAATGAGAAATGACTTCAATAGTTGTATTATCAAGACAGAAGATTTAAATTTTTTTTTTTTTTGGGAGGTATGCCATGTTGTCAGATGTGTAAATGAATGTAGAGTCATCTGTGTACTGCATTACGGAGGCCTGTTGTGTGGATGTGTGGAGGGTGTTGGTGAGAATTTTAAAGAGAAGGGGTCCAAGGATAGAGCCTTGTGGTACACCGGTGGTAACTGGGAGGTATGGAGAGAGGGTGAAATGCCATTTTACTGACTGATACCTAGTGAATAGGTTGCTTTAGAACCATAGAAGGTTTGACTGACAGAGACCTAATGAGGACATTCAAAGTAGACGTTTGCTGTGAGAAACTGTGTCGAAGACTTTAGACAAGTCTAGAAATAAGTAGGAGACTAGTTTGCCATTAGCTCTAGCTTTTTTAACAGTATCTATACAGGTTTGAAGTGTAGTATTAGTACTATGGAAAAGACAGAAGTCATGCTGTGTGAGGGATAGGAGTTCTTCCTGCAGGAAATAATTTAGCAATTGTTTTTGAATACAATTTTCAGGTATTTTGCAGAGGGGGGTGAGAATGTTATAGGCCTAAAGTTAGTAATGTCTGTTGAATTTCCTCCTTTGTGCAGAGGGAAATGTGTGACTTTTTCCAGAGAGCAGGAACATGGGATTCCTTGTTTGGCCTATTTAGAAGGAACAAGACATGGTAAGTGATTTTAGGGTACTTGCTTAGAAGGTCATCAGCTGAAGAAGGGTATGGTTTGAGTTTGTTTAAGAGCAGTTTTATATAGGATGTAGGTACATGTTTGAAGGTGAAGGTGGATGTGGTGATACATGGCTGCTGGGCAGAGTTAGGATTAGATCCTGGGGAATCCTTGCTATACTATCTATGAAATAACAGTTGAATTATATTGCGGTTTTGAGTGATGAGCTATTGGGAGAGGGATTAGGATTGAATGTATGGCTGAGATGCAGGATTTCTTTAATGTTTGTCCAGAATTGTTTAGGATGATAATTTAGAGTGATTTTTTAATGGGTAAAGTAGTAGCATTGCTCTGAGACTAATGGGGAACCATGCAGCCTTTTCACAGACATGCAATGGTGTTTCCACTATAATTTATTTATTTATTTTATTTTATTTTACATTTGTTAAATGGGAAATTCCGACTGGACCATGTCCATTTTCATCGGAGGCTCAGGGAGAAAAGCTCTGGCATCAAGTTATACAAATACAGTACATCCAGCATAATACACAAAATGAGTTACATCATGTATGCTGAGCATAGTAATATAACAAGAAATTAATAAAACACTCCAGGTAAAAGAAGATATTGAACATAGGTAAAAGACAATGTCAGTTACAGTACATCCAGCATACTACACAAAACAGGTTACATCATGTATGCTGAGCATAGTAATATAACAAGAAATTAATAAAATACTCCAGGTAAAAGAAGATATAGAACAAAGGTAAAAAGACATCAGTTATACATTGGTAAGAGAAGAAAATATATCAAGTAAGATTCTACAGTTGAAAGTACTCTTTCAGATGACCAAGCCTACAAGAGATCAGAGATCCAGCATGTGATCAGAGATGAGTTTGGGGAGTTAATAGCAGTGTGGGTAGGGTTATATGATACAAGGGCATAACCAGGTACTAAGAAGATGTGATTTGAGGGAGATTTTGAATATGGATGTGGAGGGGGCAGTGGACACGGATAGGGGAAGAGAGTTCCAATTTCTGGCAACGGTGTGGGAGTAGAGCACTTTCCCTGCATTATTGTTAGCCTTGGTGATGGAGAGGAGAGATTTTTCACTAGATCTTAGGTACCGGTTTGCAGTATAGACAGTATGTAGGTTGGATAATGAGGGGTTTTTTTCAGGATATTTGAGAATATTGTAGGCTGTGCCCAGCTGAAGTAGCTGTGGTAACTCAAGCCATTTTAGTTCTTTTAGTGCAGTACAGTAATGGGTTCTATAGGCTGAGTTAGTAGCAAACTTGGCTATTTTATTGTAGCATGATTCTAGTTTGTCTAGGTCACACTTTCTGATTTGGGTAAAGATTGGTGCTGCGTATAACAGAGTTGAGAGGAGGTGGCTTTGTGCAAGAGTGACTCTTGCTTTTTGTGAGAGAAAGGACTTGTGCCTGTATAGGGAGCCTAGTTTTTTGTGTACTAGTTTTATGGTATATGAGATGTGAACATCAAAGTGGAGATTATTGTCAACTTCAATGCCCAGAAGTTTGGTGTGGTTAGAAGGGGAGATGGTGGTGCCGTCCTTAAATGTTATGGTAAAGGAGAGTTTTTTTTTTTATCTATTGGGGGTAAATAGTAGCAGTTTTGTTTTTTGGGATTTAGAATTAGTTGGATACTTGATATCCATTTTTCTACTGAGTTAAAGGTATCTTGTGTGAGTGTATGTAGGGTGGTGGGAGATGAGGTGGAGCAGATCAGGGTTGAATCATCCGCATATTGTATGGGTGTGGCATGTTGTGTAGAGCTATTGAGGTTATTTGTGAAAATAGAGAATAGTGGGCCCAGTATAGAGCCCTGTGAGACTCCTATGATGGTTGGAAGTTGTGCAGGCAGAGTTCCTTTCCACTGGACTGATTGTTGCCTGTCAGATAGGTAGCTTCTGAACCAGGCTATAGTAGAGGAGGTGAAGGATAATTATGTTAGTGAGTCTAGTAGAATGGAATGGAAGACCATAGCAAATGCTTTTGAGAGGTCAAGGAAAATGGCTGATACATATTTGTTATCATTCTTCTGAAGGTTTATATGATTAATGAAGGATAGAAGGGCCGTGGTAGTGCTGTGATGTGGACAGAAACCGTGTTGTGTGGTAGATAGTAGATTGTGTGTGTTAAGAAATGTCATCACTTGCAAGTGGATGCATTTCTCAAGAATTTTGGATAGGGGGCAAAGGATGGTAATAGGTCGGTAGTTGGAGAATTCGTAGGCGTTACCTCCTTTATGGAGAGGAATGATGTGAGATACTTTCCAGAGTTTGGGTATGTAGGAGTCTAGTATGGAGCGGTTGATTAGGATAGAGACAGGAAATGATAGGGAGTCAGTAGCCATTTTTAGGTATGCAGCAGGTATGTTATCAGCTGCCAATGTGGCTGGCTTTAGTTTTAGGAGGAGTTGTTTGATAGTTGAGGTGGGCACTGGTGATAGGCTGAAAGAGGGGGTGATGTGGGATAGGTTGGGTTGTGATTGAGGTAGACTGTTTTTGGTTATTTGACTGGACAGGTCTAAGATGGGTTTAGTAAAATGGTTATTAAATTGAGAAGCTATGTCTTGGGCATTGCTAGTAGAGCTGGGTGCTGGAGTAGTGGTTATGCCTGGCTTTAGTAGGGAGTTAATGGCATACCAGAATTTTGGTGGATTATTTGAATATTTCCTTTGGGCGCTAAGAAAATAGTTGTGTTTGTTTATTTTGGATTCAACCTTAGTCTTGTTTCTAAGCTGTTGATAGTATTGCCTGGAGCTAGGGGTTTTGTCAGCTTTCCAGATTTTCCAGGCTTTATCTCTGGCTTTTAGTAAGGCTGTGGTGTCCCTACTTAGCCAGTGCGTAGTTGGCTTTAACTCTGATCTTTCTGTTGGGAGCTAGACTGTTAAGGATGTTACAGAAGGTAGCACTGAAGCAGTCTACTGCTTGGTCTAACCCAAGTGTCCGTAGTGGTTCCCAGTTGCAGTGGCTTAGGACAGTATTTAGGTATTGTGGGGTAAGGTTACGGTCATCTCGTACGAGTTTGTAGACTACTGGTTTGGGGTTATTGGAGTGTTTGTGGAGTAGGAAGGTGGGGAGATGATCACTTAGGTCATCTGGGAGACAGCCTACTGTATAGTTTTGTTTGGGATAGTTGGTTAGTGTCCAGTCCAATATGGATTCTTTCTTTGTTTTATCTATTCTAGTTGGTTCTTCAATTAGTTGAGAGAACCCATATAGATTGATATGTGTAGATGGGCTGCTGGAGTTACAGGCTGCCCAGTCAGTGTTAAGGTCTCCTAGTAGGATTGTTTCCTGAGGTAGATTGTCCTTTGTCCAGTGTATGATGTCTTCTATTATGAGTGAGTTGTTGCCTGGAGGTATGTTTGAAAAGTGGGTGGTGTGGTGTGCAGGAGCTGGAGGTTAAGGGTGTTTTTAAAGAGAATGGCTACTCCTCCTCCTTTCCTGTTTGTTCTATCAGATCTAAGTGTATTATAGCCTGGGGGAAGAAAGACTTCATCTTGGATACTGGGTTTAAGCCTGGTCTCTGTAATGGTGAGTACATCATTGTTCAATAAATCTTCACACACTAGCAAGAGCACACTGTAAAAAAAACTCTACCTATTGCTAGATAAGGAAGCAATAACTGAGACAACAGTAGTACTATAACATGAAGTGTGTACTGTATAAATACAGAATTCTTTGAACCTTAACCAGGGTGTCCTACTTCAGAGTTAGAAAGAGATACGGGTAAGTTCCTTGCAGAAGGCAAAGGACAATGCTATTTAATGGTTTTCCACCACTATAGCTATGAATTATTACAATCCTGGTCACTTATTTCAAAGGTTTTAGAGTCATTTTCTTTACTTGGATTCAGAGATGCCAGTTACACAAATGTATTAATAAAAGGTATTTGTTATATATGCACTGGTACCTCTAGGCATCTAATATTGCCTGTTCAGATTTATGTTAACATTTATAAAAACAAGTTGCATACACGTTAGTGAAAGATTTCTTCTTAAGGCTTACATGATAAGCAATACAACTGCATTGATACATAACCTCTGCTTACTACAGCTGGAAAAACTTTAACGGCTTCTCATAAAAATTATGCATATCATAATTCCCATATTTCTGTAAATATTTTCATGTTGAGTAATATAGGCAAAATGGCTTAGTCTCATCTGAAAGCTGACAGCAGGATGAATAAAAATTCTGCTGATAGAACATGTGTTGCTTGTGTCATTACTGACAATACTGTAAATTGTTTATGAAATATTAAAATTATTTGCTGTGATTATTATAGAATCTAATGAACACCTACTATAAAGCTGATGTACTAAACAGTTGCTGTTTGTACTTCTTTAGTAACATGTATTGTTCTAAGGCTTGATTTTTTTGAAAGGCTTATAGAAATATACAATGCAATTGTTTAGAGCTCCAGCAGAAATAATGAATTATTTGACATAAACTCAGTAAAGAAAGTTTATTGTTTGTGAATTTCTGACATTTCTGCATTTACAATGGCTACTTAGTACATGTATTAGCCAGAGGATCATATTAATCAAGGAAAAACAAGTATGAGGCATTTATTCGGCATGAAGTAGCGAGGCAAATAAGATATCACACTGCATTAGCAAGCCATATTAACCCATCCTCTTTCAGGGTGTGACTGCACATCAGATACTTCTACCTTATAAAGCACTCAAGGAGAAACAGGGCTAGTATTCATCATTAAAATACATAAAGATGCGATCAGATACAATATTTTGCATTCAGAATCAGATCAATATCTTGTTGAGACTGTTTTGTGAACAAAAAATAGTATGAAGTAATTGCTTTTGCTATGATTAGTCAACCAGTTCTAATTTTGTTTATGTTGTAGTATTTCAACAGCCTACTGTTGCTTTAGCCCACTCATGATTTACAATAAAAATCATAGAGAAAGCAAGACAATTCAAAACTTGTAAAAAATATTAAATGAAACAGAGTGACTTGTACTTTTGGGAAGACTGTATCTCTTCCATGCAGATGTTTTATATTTATTAACGCCATCCCATCAATGCAGATATAGAAGTTTTACTCAATTTCCAAGGACTGCATCATGAAGCTTTAGATGAAATCTAGTTTACTGTCACAATTCAAACAATGTTCGTGTCTCTGACACAATAAGTGTTACTAAAGAATAAATGGCAACATTTTAGGGTGAACTGATGTTTACAGTTGTAGCTTTCATTTAATTCTAAGTCTCAGATAGATTTTTGTAGGTCACAATAAGCACAGCAAACTTTGCAGTTTACAGTACATCTAAAAAAATCTCACAATACCTAAGTAATCAGAGGAGTTACATTCATATCATCAGCATTGTTTTGTTCATCCTGTTGTGAGCTTTTATATGATAATAAGCAGTTTTGTGTCATTTATTGTGAAATTTAAGAAAAATATGAAAATTATATCAATATAAATGAATAGTATATGAACAATATTTAATATTATTTTAACTATACTACATTTAACACAATACAAATGCATTTGCATTGCCCATCATGTAAGCTTTAAGCCAAAATATTTCAACAGCTTGCATATAGCATGGTTTTGCAAATGTTAATATAAATATTAACAGGCAATATTAAATGCCTGGAGGTGCCACTAGAATCATCACAGAGAAATGCCTGGAGGTGTCACTATGGTTTAATGAGTTACCAGAAAGTGTGTTTTTTTATTTCAGTAAAAGTAAAAAAATCTTCACTGCTGATTAAAAAGTGAAGTATTTTGCATATAATTATTAAAAATATATAAATATATACAGTACCTGATTCTGCATTATGTGCACAGACAAAATAAAATAGGCATAGGTTCACATTTCAGTGCAGTGGATGTTTATATAGAATGAGTACCATAACACTCTGTGGCTTAATGCACAGTGAGTAATACACTGATGAACAGAATACAACCAAAGGCATAAATGATTATGTCTACGTGGGCAGCCTAAGACATCACACTGTCTGATTTTCATAAAATGCAGCATACTGGCACTTATTCTGTCTTTGCTTATGAATGAGGGCTATATTAAAATACCACATATTCAGAGTGACAAATTAAGGAGAGCTAATTTCAGAAGTGACCACAAAGCTGATTTATTCCAACAACTGCTATAATGGCTGCTTAATCCCGATAAAATAAAAAAGTAACACAGTCCATGGGTAAACATAACTGGTCAGTTATTCCCAAGTATAGCAACTTCAGGCACACTTCTTTCAGATACAATAGACAGTCAGTATTACTGAAATCAAATGACTTACCTGGTCCTGTTATTTAAGGTGTAAATGTTTTAAACATTTAGAAAATGTTTTATTCCTAGTTCTTTATAAATATTAGCTTATGAGTTATTTCTGAGTGCTACAATTATCTGCACCTGTGATTGATGTATTAAGTAGACTTACTTCTGGGCTAGCCACTTATGTCTAAATGCCATTCAGCTATGATGTGCAAGTAATGAAGCTTTTAATGATGCTTGTTGTGTGAGCCCACACATATTCATCATGTGCTTTATAAAGTTACCAGATCCTAAGAGTTATATGGTCTGTGTGTTCATATGGCATTTGTGAGACCTGCTATCGCTATGCATTGTGGGATTTTTTTTTCTCACCATAATAGTAAGTGCCATTTAGTTTATGTACAACAAAACCATTTTAAGCAGTAACACTAATCAAGCATATTATTCACCTTTGCAAGTGAAGTGCTAAAAACAAATACATTTTAAGTGTGAAGCAAGAATGTTTTACTGCTCTGCAGTCATAAAAGGTTGTGCATGAGGTTCTTACTAACAGAAATACTGTAATACCGCATTAGTAGTGTCAGCCTTCAAAATGCACTGTCTCATGACCATTTTTCCTATGGAAGTCTGTGAGAGTAATTTAAAGTGAAGAGTGGTACAGAAATACACTTAAATGTAATACCCAAAGCAACTTTAACATACACAGTAAGTCACTGTGTTCAAGAAAAGTAAGGACAGTGTGAAAACAAAGATAAAATTGTTTACAATGTGTTACAATCTATAGCATCCAGGTATAACAGACAGTGGAGCAGTAGGAAGGAATAATGCAATAAGGGTGAAGTTATTTTAAATGCAATACAATTCAATAATTTCTGAGA
>NC_056746.1:635536318-635613818 GCF_019279795.1 Protopterus annectens | reverse complement strand
AGTTCAGATATCCACCTATGACCAGGTTCTACAAAATCATGAGTGCTAGCTCTAGCTGCAGAAAATCCCTTGGCTAAAGGTAAAGAAATACTCTAAAATCAAGTGGTTGACTCAGGGATGTCTGATATCAAGGGGCAGCCTGGATGAGGTGTGAGCAGTTGTAAGGTGGAGAGAGTGGATCAAGGTACACAGTGAATTGCTTTCAATTATAGAAAGTTACATAAAACAGGTCTGATGCACATAGATTTCTTAACACTTGCTAACCCAATAAGTTCACTGGATATAAGTATCCCTTTTCTGAAGCTACCCAGGACTGCTACCATGTTAGTAGATTTGCTCAGAGCTCCACAGTAGGCAAATGGAGGTGGAAAGAATCAAACCCTAGACCCTTGACTACAGGCAAAGTATGGAAACAAAGGCAGCAGTTCTGGTATGAGCCTAAAGAGGAATGGACCTTTAGTAAATAACTGAACAAGGAATGGAAGCAGAGTAGAAGAGGCTTGCTCAATGAAGGATCTGTTGAGATGTGCTAAAACACAATGAAAAGGATTCTGAAGCTGCGCATTAGGAGCAAATATGGAAACAAGGAAAATCCCATTATGGCTTAAAAGTCAAGATGGTAGAGGTAGTGTCATCTAAGATGGAGTGTCACAAGAGGGAAAGAAGAGGAAACTTATAATTTCTTTATAGCTGTAAACAAGGAACATTAGAGTAAAGGTAAAGTAGAGGTAGAACAAGGCTGGCATATAAGAACAACTTAATGGATGAGACATTCAATGTACATATGTCACGAGGAACACATAACACATACGGTTTGGTCTGTAAGTTGTAAATTTTGGTTTGATCTGCCATTTGTAAAGGACATTGTGTGAGTCTTTTGACCAGACTGAAGCTCCAGGGTTGCCCCAGAGAATAAGTGCTTATGTGAAGAGGGTCATATCTACTAACAAAGTTACAAAGTATAATCCTGAAATTGCACTGTTAGAAGATAGAAAAAGAAGGATGCCTGATAATGCTCTGAACCAGGCATTTTGTTTCAGCTTTCATGAAGAAATGTCAACAGAATTACCAACATGGGAGAATGGGACAGTGATACGTGTGCTGTGGGGGGGGGGTCCACATACATGTGCTTTAGACACACACACACACACACACACACACACACACACACACACACACACACAAAGTGCATGTGAATGACTGAGGAAGAGTTGTCAACAGAGGAGGTACGTAATGATGACCAGATGTTTGAGGAAGTCAAAGTCAGGGATAGGGGTGCAGAAAGTCACCTCCTAGATTACTGAAGGAGGAGGCAGAAGTGCTGCAGTGTAAGTGTTTGGGTTGTTCTGCCTCTCTCTTAAGAAGGAAATATTACTGGTACACAGAAATAGTATTAAACTTGCTACCACAGTATAATGAAAAAACAATAGGAGATTGGGGTAGCTACAAATGTGTGAACTTGTTGCCTGTCCTGAAGAATATGCTTGGCTTGGACGAAGCAGAAATTAGGAAAGCAATGGCTTCTAAGCAGCCTGTCACCAGTGGGCTACTATAGAATTCAATCAAGAGTCGTCTTTATATCTCACGTTACATTCTTGCTGGGCTACAAGGCTAGCCTATTTCTAGATGATTGATTGATGGGTCAATTGATTGATTGATTTCAGTTTGTTAATCAGGAAAGCAAACTATTCTAATTACTCTTTTCAGCACAACTCAGGCCAAGAGATAGATACAGACATATGAACACATATATCGATAAATGCAAACATATATATACAAATTAAACATGAGAAAAAGCAGATATAAATACACAAATGCATTTATGAGTAGAAACACCTCACGTAATCTGCCACTACCACACCAGCCCTATTCCCTTCATACATTATATATACTGACAGTCCTGTGGATCTGTAGCCACACCACACAACACTCTTAAAAACTAAACTTTCTTCCCACCTTTGCCCCTCTATTTAATTTCTTATTTCCCTGGCCACCCAACTCTCTCCTCGTTTCCTTCTCTCTACTCTGTCTTTACCAGCTCTCCTTCCACTCCACCCAATATAACTGCCACTCTTTGCTATTCTCTCTCTTCAATTATTCTTCATTGTCCTCTGCACTCCATTTACTATTCTTCTATTTTGTTCCACTAACTCTACCTCTATCATTTTGTTGTTGTACATGCACAAAATGCATACTTTTAATGAATTCTACAAGGCATTAATGTTGTTACTCACATGCCTCTTTATCTTGCCCCTTTTAATGTTCCTAAACTTGCAATGTAACTTGATTTTGTTATGATATATGACTATTATTTTTTGGCATCGTCTTTTTATCATATGTTTGTGTTGCTTTTCTCCTCGAGTCTCCACTCAAAATGGGCCCCCCAGCCCAGTGGACTAACCCAGTTAACAAAGGACACATAAATACATTTTATATATATATATATATATATATATATATATATATATATACACACACACACACACACACACACACACACACACACACACACACACACACACACACACACAAAACTCAAAATATGAGCGCATTGTCTAGAAATGGTATAAGCTTAATCTGCAAATACAGCAGTAGTGGAGCTGAAATAACATTATATTGTAAAATAATCGGTAATAAAGTAGTCATGCTACAAAGTTAGTACAATCAACTGCAGAAGAAACACAATCATGTATGGTAATTGTTAATAAAGTACTCATGCTTTACAGTTACTGCACTGAAGTGACAGAATATTTACATATCTATAGCTGTTGCTATAGTGCTAGTAAATATATTGTGTAGATCGGTGAGTAAGCCATGGTGCTGTATACTGCTCAAATGTCTGCAAATGCTGCACAAAGTGTTAAGAATCGTGCCCATCCAAAAATGTCTAAGCAGTGTACAGATCTGTAGATATACAAAGTCTGGGGTGCTGAACAGTAAATCCCAGTCTCTGAAGTAGTTGGCATTTGTTTATTCTGGTAAGATGGGATTTAAGTTTTCTGAAGTTCATCTTTGTCAGTAGACTTTACTTCTTTTGAAATGTCATTCCAGGGGTGCAGGAACTATTTTAACAAATGGTTTTCAGTAGTTGCTAATTTAAATGTGTACATGACTAGCTACAATTCATCAGTACTAGGTAAAGTGTATGTCTGCTGTTTCTAAAAAAAGTTTTGGTTTTCTATTGGGCAGAAGTTATTATTAAGCAGTTTGTAGGTGAGTATTTAAAAAGAGAGATGCTCTGGCTTGCACAAGGAGATATTCACATTTACCTGTTGTTGTACAATGGAGCTCTGTAGATCTGGCCAGGTGAATAGATTGAAGAGCTTTACAATCTGTTGTTTGTCATCATGTGATGTTTTGGGGTGATATGATGGAAGTAATTGATAGGGCATATTCTAGTCTGGGTATGAACACATATATAACAATGGCCCATCTTGCTTTTGAGAGCAAGTTTGCAGTTTTGAAAGTGAGCAGGTTTGAAATTTTATAGTGTAAAAGATTAGTAGGTGATTACTAGCTTAACTACCCAAAAGGACCTACTAGCTGAAAACTAAGACTAGCCATGTTTGGTAGGTGTACTGGACAGGTTTTGATGCCCCTAATTTTATAGGCAGCATAACCTTGGCATGAGTTGTCATTTATTTACAAGCTTTCTCTGTCTAATAAGAACATGGGTGGCAGGCCATGGGAAAATTTTCAATTTCACAGCCACTGTTTTAAGTTATGCTTCAATAAGTGCAGAAAGGAACTCTGCTCCACATGGATGGGAAGCCTGCTCCAGAGAATGGGTAGTCTCTTGAGACACATACCTGTCCCTCCATCATGCCTTATTTATGCTGCAGATGTGGTTTAGGTTCCTAGATTGAGGCTTTTTGATGCTATTTTTTGTTGAAATGCATTAGGTTCATAAGGGTTGGACCTGAAAATGCTTTGAATGTCAGGCATAGATCGCCTCTCAGCAGTCTGTAAGAGACAAAATACAAAGATAAGGCTGAGAAGCGATCTGCATAGGACATGTTGTCTATACCTTGTATTCCTTTTGTGAGGAACCACTGTGGTTCCCAGTTGTTGCATATACCTGGTCAGGTACATACTGAGGGGGCATTGTACTCAATGATTAGTCTAATGAGGGCAAAATACTATGGAAGAATGACATCTTTGGACCTAAATGCCATACCCTTTATTAAGCATCGGACAGTATAGAATGATTTCCTTATTATAGTGGACACATAATGGTAAAAAACCAAGTCACTGGCTATATGTGTTCCCAAATCCCTGACCACAGGGTCAGCTCTTATGGGTATATTATCATTAATGTAGTAATTTCCAAGGATGCTTGTCTTTCTAAAAGATATGATTATGCATTTTTGGCATTGTATTTTAGGCAGTGACTTTGACACCAGTTATTAGTCTGTGTCCAGTCATCTTGGAGGATGTTTGTGCCTTTGGGGAATTCTATGACTGCCCCAAGTTTGCAATCATCTGTGAAATTTGTCAGACAGAGGCCTTTGACATTCAATTTGACTTCAAATAAGTGGATGCCAAAATAGAAGCTGCCTCAGAACTAATCCCTGGAGAACTCTGCTAGCGACTGGCCTATCCTGACTTCTTGTGTCCCATCTGTGAGCTGGCTGGCTGTCCAATGTGTGACATAAGGGCTTTTAAATAATTCCATAAGCCTATTTACAATGCTGAGTGGAATATTGTGTCGAATGGTTAGGTCTGGTCAAGGTAAGCAGTATGCATGATTTTGGTTTTGGTAACTTTCTCAAACAAGTCCACCAGGATAAGTAAGCATGGCCTGCCCTTGATGAGATCAAACCGGGTAGAATCCAATGTCTTTACTATGCCATTATTTTTCATGCTCGTGATTATTCTTTCCATGGCTTTTCATATGAGACTAGTCAGGCTTATGGACTGGTAGTTTCCTAGGTCTGTGGAAGGCCTACTGTTGTGCAGATAAAAGTTGCTGTCCTCCATTCACTTGCCACAAAGCCTATTTTGAGGCTATACCTTAATGGTGCTTTCAGTGGCCTAATATGTCATGCATTATGCTTTTAAAGAGACAGTGGAATATTATTAGGTCCCATAGAAACAGTGATTTTGGCCTTGGAGATTGCATTGAGGACCTGCTGCTTAATATTAGCTCGGGGATCTATAGTTGGGAGGTATTTCTTGAGAGGTGTCTAGGGGAGAAAGTGATATAAAATTGGAGACAGTTTAATATCCAGTAAATCTGCTATATACTCCAGTTCATTATAGTTGGCTCCATTCATAATCAGCTTGGCACAATGTTGTGTATTGTCTTTGAGATTTTTGGAATAGCTGAAGAATGCTTTGCAGTTGTCCTTAGCCTGGGAGGCTACTTTTCCCACAAGTTTTGCTTTGGTAGACTTTATTAGTAATCTGACTTTTATTTACTTTGATGAGTGAGTTCATACCATTGCCCTTATATTTGGCCACAGTTTTCTTCCTTTTGTTATATAACCTATTGATCGTGGGATCCCACCAGGGTCACTTGTTTTTTTGGATTTGCCCTGTGCTTATTTTGGGTAAGTACTGATACCCCTATGCAGCTGTATGTATGATTGTAAAAGATTTTTGTGAATGACTCTGCATAGGCAGTGGTGTTCCCCTGGGTTTTGGGGAATTTGAAATTCTATAAGGATGCCACTTAAAAGTATGAAGTTTGCCTTGGAATAATTTCTAAGAGTCCAAGAGTTACCTGGTGCCCCATGTTTTATTTTTATTGCAAATGAGGCAGCTTTATGGTCCAAAATGCAACATTTCACCATTTTGGTGAGGACATGGTCACGGATGTTGGCATCCCTAGTGGATATATGGACTAGCTGGTCAGTGGCTTTTGTAATGACAAAGTCGAGGAATCTTTTTGCCAGTGAGTTTGAGGTTGTGTATAATTCCTGTTTTATAGTGGGGTATTTGAAGACTCCCATGAGTATAGTGTTGGGTTAAATGGAGAGGGACTTGAGTTCATTCAAGAAGCAGTATGGGTTTCCTGGGTCACACTGGGAGCCCTGTAGTTCACAAAGATATGGTGTGGGACTTAGCTCATAATGAAATGTACGTAGAGGAGCTCATGTACATCATACCGCATGATCAGCCTTGAGGTGTGTTTGTTTTTGATGTAAATTGAGACACCTTTACTTTATGTCCCTTAATTGTGCAATAGCTTGTCTAAATGCGTGGAAGGTATAGCCCTGCATTGCTGGGGTACTCTCCACAGCTTTAACTCATGTCTTAGTAAATACACAGATGTCTACATTCTCCAAAGTGAGGATAGCTTGCAAGGAGTAGAGATTTTTGTTTAAAATCCTGGCATTGAGTAGTACCACCTTTAGATTATTCTAGGTTGGTTTAGCTATGTCAGATGGTTTATCAGGTTGGTAATGCCTAAAAAATGCACTATGGGGTGAACAAAACTTTTGTCAATGTTCAAAAGGATAGTTGGATCTACAAAAGCACTTTGTTGACTGTTATGTATATATGTGAGGTGAATGACTGGCTTTGACTTAGAGTCATGCCCATATAACTTTCTGATATAGTGATTGGTAGTAGAAATCCAACAGGGTTTGGGATATGGGTTTGTGTGGTGTTATTCAGAAACTGTATGCTACCAAAGAACAGAACAATGGTTTTATTAGTGTTTATGACCAATTTATATGTAGTAAGTTAGTTCCATGAGAACGAGAAGCCTTTCTAGAATTCATTAGTTATACTGTATATGTTCTTACCCCACTTTCGGATGACTATGCTATCTGTGAGTAGAAGATAGCTTAGTTATGGGAGGTCCCATGGCATACCATTAATGAATAAAGAAAATAAATGTAATTCTAATACAGTGGTGTGTGTGACACCAGAGAATATATCACCTGTTTCAGACTGCATGTTAGTTCCCATTACCCTGAATGTCCTTAAGTAGTTTCAAACCATTGAGTGACCTCCTAAGAGAAGCCAACAGAAGATAATTAGCCAAGTAAGACTTGATGGTCAACTGTTTTGAAGGCTTGTGTCATATCTAGAAAGATAGGTGCTGTTAATAGGATTTGATTCATTGTTTAAACATCATTATTAACATCACACATTTCATAATGACATGAGTACACAGTCAAATATTAAAGAGAAAACAAAATATTACAATTTTTTTCCTTTGTACACATTATATAGATATGATTTTTGTCTTAATTATTCAATTTTAATATTACATACATTGCTCAAGGCCTGCCTTCCCTGAAATATCAGTCGTCCTGATCTTCATTCTGTGTGTATAGTCCCCACAGATTCCATTTCTTTCTATGTAGTTTACTCCTTTTGTTTTCTAAAAATCCCACCTCCAGTTCTTTTATCACCTTTACAATATTCAAATTTCTATTTCAGCTGGTTTTGCTTTGATTTACATTTCATAGTTATTGCTTTTCTGGTAGCCAACACCATAAAACTAAGTAGGGCCTACTGTGTCTATACAGTTCAGTTTCTATATTCCAGCTCAAAAGAATAATTTCCTTAGTTTGAATTATCTGCCCCACCCCCAACATTTCTGACAAAGTATTCGGTAGAGAATTTAATTTCTAAAATCTATCAGTTTGTTAACATTCCCCATAAACATGTTTCCAGGTACCTCTTTCTTTCTCTTCACACCCCTAGCAATTGCTGTCTAAAAATTCTACTTGGAGTATAAACTTACCTATGCAAAACACTTCCATGCAAAAAAATCGTAACCATTATAGGTTTATAGATATATACTAAGCTAATAACCATCAGGGCCTTTATAAACCTAGCCATGCAATCCAACCCAGTTGTGTCCATGTGTATCACTGTCATTTATTAGGAGGGGTTATGTTAGTTAAGAAGTTTCTACAGATAATGCGGGAGGATATGTTAATTTGTGCATTACTGTCTGCCTCTTCCTATCACAGACAAGGGGGCGAGACCTGAGGAGAATTTACGATTTCCCATCTATTGGTCAAGGGTAAGCTTAAATAGGGTTAGGGATGGACTCACATGAATGGGGAGTATGTTCCAGAGCATTAGGTTCCTCTGAGACACATATCTTATCTCCCCAGCATGTCTTATTTATGGCACAATGAACATTTAACTCCCTGGATTTAGTGGTACTGATGCTGTTTATTTTGTGGATGTGAAAATGGTCCATCAGAGCTGGATCCAAGGAAGGCTTGTACGTTGGACATAGATTGCCTTGCAGTAGCAGTAGGAGGCAGAGTACAGTAATAGGGTTTTAAGGTGATTCATACTGGACAATTTATTTATACCTGGGATACTCCTAGGAATTTTTGTAGGTGTTCCAGCTGTTTCTTATGTCTGGTGAGGCACATGCCAAAGGAGACATTTTACTCAATGATCATCATAGGATCATATGATCATAGGATGGTACTAGGCTATTGTCCCTGAGGTCCTTACAAGCCTAGCCAAGAATTTAGCTCATATTCCAACAAGTCAGCACCCTATGTCACTGTCCAGCAGGGACACAGGTGGAATCCCAGGGGTGTATTTTCTGTTCCCCATCCAGTTATCCAGGTTGCGCTTAAAAAGGTTTAATGAGGTACTCAGCTTTACATGGAGAGGGAGTCTATTCCACAAAAGGGGGAGTCTCTGGGACACACATCTGTCCCACCAACAAGTCCTGTTGATGTCACAGACCAGGTTGAGGTCTCGTGTGCGAGTTACTCAAGTGGAGCTTGACTTGCGGATATGCAGCAGTCCCATCAGGGCGGGGTCTGAAATTGCTTTGTATGCCAGACAGAGGTCATCTCTGAGGAGTCTGTAGGAGACTGAGGAGAGGGACAGGTCTTTTAGCCTATCTGTGTAGGGTAGATGTTTGAAGCCCTGGATTCTCTGGGTGAGGAATCTCTGTGGTCTCTCCAGCTGCTGCATGTGCTTTGTGAGGTACATGCCGAAAGAGGGATTGTATTCACTAATTGGTCTTATAAGGGAAGAACAACCTTGTCCCTGGATGAGGTACCCTTACTAATGGTGGGCCATATAAAAAGCTTTCCATACAACAGAGGCAATATGGTGGTCATAAGTCAGTTTGCCATCAACCTGGGTGCCCAAGTCCTTCACGACTGATTGCGTGCTTAGTGCCTTATCAATGTGATAATTTTTGGGGACGTCATTTTCCCCAAAAGGAATAATGATGCATTTTTTGGCATTCAGTTTGAGGCAATGTTTCTGGCACCAGTCATTTGTTTGGGAGAGACCCTCTTGGAGGATGTCCACATCACTAGGGGAATTGATGACAACACCCATCTTGCAGTTATCTGCAAATTTGGTCAGCCATAGTCCACTAGATTTGGCCTGCACCTCTGAGAAGTATATCCCAAACAGCAGAGGCCCCAAGACTGATCCCTGGGGTAAATTTGGACATACGTGCCATGTGCCAGCTTCTGTGGAGGGCGAGGGGACTGTAAAGCTGTTTATACCTTCCCTCAGGAGGCTGTAATCAGCTTTGGAGAATTTTTTTTTTTACCCTAGCTAGGGGTGCTCTGGGGAGATGGTGACTTTTAAAGTACCTGCTTTATGGTCAGATCTGTAGGGATGCTGCAGTGTTTACTCATGTTGCTTAATACCAAGTCCAAGATATTTTCACCTCTTGTGAGGGTGTTAACCAACTGGTCCAAGGCATTTGCATTGACAGGATCAAGGAATCTCTGGGCATTTGTGTTTTGGCATGAGTATTTTTTCCAGTTTAGGATTGGATAGTTAAAGTTGCCCAGGATCAGGGTAAAGGGTGGAATCTTGATAGATTTGAAGAGGTCCAGATAGGTGAAGTGGGCATTTTGAGTCAAAGTTGGATGCTATTATTTGAAGAGGGGCCTTGTCAATTGTTAACTGCACCTGGAGTATTTCCTGTGCATCATACTGTTTGACCAGCCTAGAGGTGTGTATGTCTTTTATATATATTTCAGCTCCACCTCCTTTCATTTTGCTGCCCACGGCTTGGGGTCTGAATGAATGACAGGATAAGTAACCTAGTATGGCTGGGGTGGTCTCCACAGCTTTGAACCAGGTTTCTGTGGCTGCACAAATGTCAGCTTCTTCCAGGGTTAAGAATGCTTACAATGAGTGCAGTTTCATGTTTAGACTCCTTGCATTTAGCAGCATAACCTTTAATTTACGTTTTGATGAAATTTTTATGTTGGTAGTTTTGACATCATGGCATTGTCTAAAAAAGGCACTATGGGGAAGGAAAGAGCCTTTGCCAGGTGCCTGTAGCCCAAGGCAGACAGATACAGGCCATCTCTGTCAAAGCATTGTGGCTTGTGAATCATGTCACATACTGGATCCCCTTTGAATGACACCAGAAACTAAGCCAGTTGTTAACGTCAATCATTTTCTCTTTGTATTGAGGCATCTTTCTGGGTGATGGCAGAATGTTGCTTAAGGCTAGGGACATACCTGCCTGGGATAGTCCAGGGAGGTACGTCTTAAGTTATTCACTCCAACATGGACTATGACAGAGTCATAACAGTACCTAATGAGAGACCAGAGTGCATTTGTGATATGGTGGATTCTGGCACCCGACAAACAACTAACCATGACTTTCTCCTTATCCAGCCTGGTGAGGGGCACATTTGTGTGTCTCACAATGGAGTCTCCTATGACTAATATGTTGGGTTTATGTTTAGGCCTTAGTGGGTGTGAGACACAGGTATGTGGACTGTGTGTGGTGTGGGCAGTAGAGTTTGCATGCATTTATGCCTTGGAGGTCTCTTTTGTTTAAGTATGCTTTTGTTGAGGGCCTCCACATATGTGGTAGTGTGTTGTGCAGATGTGGGTGATGTTTGAGGTGTGGTGTTCATGTTGCCAACCTTCTTAGTGCCAGCTATACTGGTTTGTGGGGGAGAGAGCAATGATGATGTGTCTAATAAGTGCCAAATAAAATGGCACTATGACTTCCTCTGACCTGGATGCCATGTCCTTACTTACAGTATATGTTGGAGGATAGAATGATTTTTTTTACTACCTTGGTCACATGTTAGCCAAATGCCAGATTACTCTCTACATATATTTCCAGATACCTGACTTATTAGGTCAACTCTTAGGGGTGTCATATCAATGGAGTAATTAGCCTGGGTAGCAGTTTTCCCAAAAGGCGCTATAATGCATTTCTTGCCATTGAGTTTTAGTCTGTGACTATGCCACCAGTCATTTGTCTCTGTTAGATCCTCTTGTAAGTTTTTTGTGTTATGGGGGGATTCTATTATAGTTCCCAATTTGCAGTCACCTGCAGACTTGGTCAGTCAAAGGCCTTTGACATTAACCTTTACCTCTGAAAAGTAGATGTCAAGTAGGAGCAGTCCAAGCGCAGGGCCCTGAGGTACTCCACTGGTGACTGGTCTCTTAGTGGAGGTAGTATCACCAATCCTGACTTCCTAGGCCCTGTCTATAAGCCAGCTGGCAGTCTAGTGAGTTATGTAAGGATTTATGTCCAGTTTGGTGAGCTTGTCAACTAAACACAACTGGGGTATTGTATTGAGCACCTTTACCAGGTCTAGATAGGAAGTATGCACCAATTTTCCCTCATCGTTTGCTTTGCTGAACTTCTCAAAGAAGTCACTCTACTCAGTGAAGGTGGCATCAGTGACCAAATGTTCATTGTTGCCTTTGAGGTTTCGCACATAGCTGTAGAAGGCCTTGTGGTTGTCTTTAGACTGTGAGGCTATTTTTACCACTTAATTGGCCTTGTTGGACTTAATTAGTCATCTTGATTTCCTGCTTTGTTTAATTAGAGAGCTCATATCATTATGTTGCTTGTCCTGATTTTAGCTATGACTTTTTTCCATTTCTTGTGCACCCTATTAAGGTTAGGATTCCACCAGTGTGGTTTATTTTTGGAGTTTGTTTTGGGCTTGCCTCTACTAGGTACAGAAGCCTCTATACAGCCATATAAATAGTCATACAGGGTGTCTGTGAAATATTCCATATAGATAGATGTGAACTTTGGGTTGGGAGGGGCACTGAATTTTGACAATCTAGAGCTGAATAGAATCTTTTTTTCCCTTTGGAATAGTTCCTAACTGTTACAGAATGTGTTGGGGTTACCAAGATGATTTTTATTTTGAAGGAGACAGCTTTGCGGTCTGACCTTACCAGTGAGGATATAACTGTGTCGAGGGAGGGGGCAGCACTACCCCATATTAGTGAGTACCAGATCCAGTATGTTTGAATGTCTGATGGGTGTGCACACTATCTGGTCAAGGTTATTTGTGTTCATAAAGTCCAGAAATCATTGTACCTGTGAGTATAAAGCAGTGTATATTTCCCACTCTATACAGGGGTAGTTAAAGTCTCCCATGAATAGGGTATTTGGTTTAATGGTTTGTGTTTCCAGTAGGTCTAGGTACGAGCTATGGGATTCTAGGGACATGGAGGCTGATGGATCATAGTATGGTGATCTGCATGTGGATACATTGCAGGGCGTCATCCTGTTTAATTAACATAAAGTTATGCTTGTTGCTAATGTAGACTGAGACTCCTCCCCCTTTTGTCCCTGCCTGCAACTAATGGAATACATGTGTGGAAGACACTGAAGCCTTGCACTGCCAGAGTACTTTTTTGGGGATTTAAACATGTCGCATGTCTCAGTAATGGCACATATGTCTATTTTCTTCAGAGTGAGGAGAGCTTGTAGAGTGTGGCGTTTCTTGCTTAGGGTCCTAGCATTCAGAAGTAACACCTTTAGGTTTCTTTGGATTTTATTTACTATGTCAGTAGGTCTGTCAATTTGGCATTGCCTAAAAATGGCTCTAAGGCAGTGGATAAAGTTTTAGCCAATATTTGGAAGCCTAGTGGGGAGACTGGTGAGGACCATCCTTTGCAATGCATCATGGTCTGTTAACCATGTCCTCCCATGCTGACAAATATTTAATCTCCCTGGAGAAACACCAGAAACTAAGCCAATTA
This sequence comes from Protopterus annectens, assembly GCF_019279795.1. NCBI lineage: Eukaryota > Metazoa > Chordata > Ceratodontiformes > Protopteridae > Protopterus > Protopterus annectens. The sequence goes on along the minus strand of NC_056746.1, from coordinate 635,600,876 downwards.
TTGAAGTCAATCATCTTTTGTTCTTATTGTAGTATCGTCCTTGGTAAAGATAGAACGCTGCTCAATGCAATGCAAGGCACATACCTGCCTGAGACACATATTCAGAGAGATTAACAATGTCTCTCTTCATATAGTCTAGGGAATTTTGTTTCAGATTGTTAATGCTCATATGGAGTGTAATAGAATCATACTGGTACCTGCAGTGTAGTGACTTGAGTGTGTGAATAACTTGAGAGATCCTGGCCATAGATAAGCAACTATCCGTTATCTTCTCCTTCTTCAGTCATGTGACTGGGGCACTGGTGTGTCGTACAATGGAGTCCCTATGACAAGAGTCCTGTGTAATGTGTTGGCTTGCCTTAAGGGCTTTGCTACTGGGGCACAACTGAATGTAGTCATACATGTAGTGTTGTTGTTGCTTTTGGTATGTGGTTTGGAGATTGCTGAGGATAGGCACTGCTGTTTATAGGCTTAGGAGATCTTTGAGGTTTGGGAAGATTGCTTTTTTAGTGCCTCATCATAGGTTGGTCTGAGTCTATGGTGGACACTGTGCATGGTGGATGTATTGTGTGTGTTCTTGACAACCTTGTTTGTATGTGAGATTTTTGCCCCAGTGAAATTGTGTATGTGCATCTCTCACACACTGTGTTTGTTCTTTTAAGGATTAAATAGTTGTTTGCAAACATGAAACAATTGTTACATTGTCTCAGGATACCCATATCTACCAATGCCTATGGAAATATTTGAAAATTGCATATCTATGTTATCTGGACCTGTATTTGGGTGGACTGTATGTCATGGACTGGGTTATACAGATATCTCCTTGGGTAGTCTGTGGGACTGGGCACTAGAATAGGTTAGGCTGTGCTAAAATTTTGTAATAGCACTGTTTAATGTGCAAACTTGCTCTAAGCTTGGCAGCATGCAATGGCTTTGTTTTAACTACACTAAGTTATAGGTTTCAGCACCCTCTTGATGTAATAACAAAAAGAAAGATTGCTTCTGAGTGTAATGCTACAACAAAACAACTTAAACAAACTACCTTGACAAGGCAATTTCAAGTATTATGGACCTTTAGAATGATTTAAAGGCAAAATCAACAAATAAAGCAAAACTAAAGTAGAAGCTCTCTAAACAGTTAACTGAACTGCAAAGTAATAAAATAAATCTGTTATCTGCCAGGGATTGAGCAGAACTAACTCAGGACCCCTGCAGAGTGTGGCGAGGGTGCCATGCAGATGGAAGGTCTGGGAAAATGAGCAGGAGACAAATTCTAGTAAAGGAAGTTTACTCAAGGGCAATACTAATTGCACACCCAGCAAACCAGTATTATGGATATATGGAAAACAATGGGTAGTAAATTACTTAAATATGTTACACAAAAGTCAATATCAATATAAGAGGGGATGGAGGGACTTTGTAAATCAGATTACCACAAGGGGCAGAAGCCAGAGCCACAGCCTGCCTAGAGTTCTAGTCCTGTGGTTAGAATTTTAGAAACGTTTAGCTTAATATTTCAGTTAGGAGTGGGCCAAACTCAAAGAATGGGAAAAACAGGTACTAGAATGGAACTTTAAGCAGGTGCATACAGCTATAAAAAGCACTGAAGCACAAATTCTGGGGCAGAATTCACAATACTACCAATACTGCAATCCCACCACAGATTAAAGCACCAGATTACTGGAATGCAACTTTAAGCAGGTATATACAGCTATACAAAGCACTGAAGCATATATCTTGAAGCAGAATTCACAAATGAGGTTTGGCAACAAACCAATTTGTCCAGGGACATCTTCAGAAGGGGGTTAGATAAATCTATTAGTGTGAGTTAAGAGGTTTGGAGAGATGAAAGTTTTAAATGGAAGGAGGGATGTTTGGGAGATAAGAGTGGGGCAGGGCTTAAAGGGGTTTAGACAAGTGCAGCTGGGTAAGTAATCACATTTTGGCATGAACTTGCTACAGGGTAGGTTTTTGTCCAAGATGACCTGTAGGTAATGCTGGTCATGGTCAGGTAGGCCTTGCGGCATGGCAGAGGTAGGTAATGTTAGTTAGTCATGGTTTCAGGGCTGTGCTTGTTCCTGGCTGTTTGTTTACCACGGTGTTCTTGTCTTTGGATTGCTTGATTACTAGCTGCTCGGGTGGTCAGGCTTGAAGGATTTCTGGTTAGGGACTGTGTGGGGGGGTGGTTGCTTCAGTTTAAAGATTCTGTAAGTTAGTCTTTGGCTAGCAGCAGGGTTGATGGCTGCTGTCATTTTGGGGATATGGCTTGCCTTTGGTTGGGGTTAAAAGGTGGATTGGGAACGTTTCATGCATCCTGTTAATGTGGGGGTGCAAGTGTGCACTTGGATGTGTGTGGGTTAGGCCTAGGAGTAAATGGGTTTAGTATTTTGCATTTTTGTTTTGGATGTGGTGTTTGTCTCAGTGCCTTGCTTGATGTAGGGTCACAGAGATACATTTTCTGGGATAAGGCTGTTGTCTGGTGACGTCCTACATTCAACCTTTTGTGCCTCTACTTTCTTCCTAACACTTATCATTGCTAGTTGGACTCCATGCAGTTCCATCCTCAGCTAATATATCATCTTTTCACTGACTCATAGGCGAAAGTTATGGTGTTTTGTGGGCTTCCATTTAGCATTGTTCACTGTGCATGCTCATTGTCGCTTAGCCATTAGAGTTTAACAGAAGTCCAGATTTTGCCTCATTTATTGCAATTTTCTGGCAAGTCACTGGGTTAATCTGATTATTTACTTCACAAAAAAAATGTATATATATATATATATATATATATATATATATAAAATAAAATGCACGGTAAGAGAACTTCTGTTATTTTAGCAACTTTCTTCTAAGTTATAAGGGGTGCAGTGAACGAGGCTATTGAAGCAGGGACACGGTTTTGGGAACCAGCTCACAAGCTGTCACTTTGTGTGCACTTCACGTGGTTCAATACTTTATTTGCTTTGCTTTTAAATTGTGTGCGATGTACTGTTGCAACTTTTATTCATGATTCTTTCTACTGTAAACTGTGTTTTCAATTCCATAATCACAGTGTATTTTGCTCATTCTCCAAAAAACCCTAAAAGTAATTAAGTGACAGACTCTATTTGACCCAAGTGTGTTGGAGTCATTGCTGAGCATGGGGCAACAGCTCCGACAATGTCCTTTACATTTTTCGTGGTTTTCTGGTGAATGTCTGGGGAGTGGAATCAGTAATAATGGCAACATTTGAGGTTCGGAGTTCATAGTGACTTTTGAGGAGAACAAGATGAGGGTGCTCTTGCGTGCTATAAATGTTGTCAGTGTAAAGGGCTTTATAATGTTTTGTGTGATGGGTGTCTAGCGGGGAGCATGGGGCTGGTTGATTCCAAGCTTTTATTTGGATGCCACGTTCGTGGGTTGTATTTTGGTGACCTGAGGAAGCACCTCTGTATGTGGGGGGCTTGCAGTTGGAGAAATGTTATTTTCATGGAAGTGGTTTGTGTGGAGGTTTCAGCAGTTAGGTTGATGGAGAGATCCTCCATTATGTTTCTCGTGCTTTGGGCTCCAGAGGTGATGGGTGGTCTGCGCATACGTGGTGGCAATTGTAGTCTTCCATTTTAATTTTATATAAGGTCACCAGCAGCCTTAAATTAATATTAATCTCTAAAATTTATTTCCAGATTTTACAGTGATTTGGGGCCAGGGTAAATGAGTTGGTTTAAAATGTGAAAAAAAAATGAAAATTTGGTATACAGGTTTAAAAATTTGATGATTTTGAACAGATGAAACAGTTGATGCTGAACAAATTCAGCGAGTTTGAATTGAACTGCACAGAATATTGAGGCTCAGGTAAATGGGGAATGGTATTATTGCTAGAAGGACTGGGGAAGATCGGGGAGTGGGGACACAGCACCAGGTATAAGGTCCTGCAGTCTATGGGAGGAAAGTGTTGTGTTTTGCAAAGCTTATTGTGCAGATTGGTAAGGGGGTAAGACAATGGAACTGCAGGGACCATGCAATCAGTTTATGTTCATAGGTTCATAGGTAGGTACTAGGCTATCTGCCCGAGGGCATTTATAAGCCTAGACAGAGTGTGTCGGCTTTCGCCGCCCCGTTAATTAATTAACTGAACCTCTGTCAAGCAGACCCAATGAAGTGGTCCCAGGGGTGTATTTTCTGTTACCCATCCACTCATCAAGGTTTCTCTTGAAGAGTGTTAGTGAGGGACTCTGCCTGATGTAATTTGGAATTTTGTTCCAAAGCATGGGGAGTCTCTGTGACAGGAATCTATCCCTCCAGCATGTTCTATTTATTGTTGTGGCGAGGTTTAGCTCACTAGAGTGAGTGGCTTGCAGTGACTTGGATTTCTTTAGGTGGAGCATGTCCATCAATTCTGAGTTGGACATGGCTTTGTAAGTCAGGCAGAGATCACCTCTGAGTAAGCGATATGCCACTGAGTACAGCCGGAGTTTTTTCAGTCGGGCTGCATAGCACATATGTTTGAGACCAGTAATCCTCTTGGTGAGGTACTTTTGTGGTCTTTCCAGCTGTTGGAAGTGTCTTGGGAGGTACATCCCAAATGGGGCATTGTACTCTCTGAAGGGTCTAATGAGTGACGAGTAGAGGGGCACTATAACCTCTTTATTTCTAGATGAAAATCCTTTATTAATTAGAAGGGCCACATAGAAGGATTTCCTAACTACTTTGGCAATATGATTGTCAAAGGAGAGATTACTATCTACCTGGGTCCCCAGATCTCTTATTACCTCTTCTGTATTAAGGGGGCTGCCACCTTTGTGGTAATTTGTGGGTTTTTTTCCCAAATGGGATAACTATGCATTTTTTGGCATTTAGCTTGAGTCCATGACTTTGACACCAGGTGTCCGTCTCAGTAAGGCCCTTTTGGAGGATGTCCTTGTCAGCTGGAGAGTCAATTATGGCTCCCAGTTTGCAGTCATCGGTGAACATGGTTAGCCATAGTCCTCCTGTGTTTGCCTGTACTTCTGAAAAGTATATGCCAAACAGTAGGGGTCCCAGGACCAAGCCTTGTGGGACACCACTTGTGACTGGTTTAGAGTCAGACCTGGTGCCTACTATTCTTACCGTGTGAGTTCTGTCTGTAAGCCAGTTGGCAATCCATCTTGTGACGTAGGGGTTTATGTTCAGGCTGGTGAGTTTTTCTGCAATACCTGAGTGGGGAATGGTGTCGAAAAGGCGCTATAATGCATTTCTTGCCATTGAGTTTTAGTCTGACTATGCCACCAGTCATTTGTCTCTGTTAGATCCTCTTGTACGTTTTTTGTGTTATGGGGGGATTCTATTATAGCTCCCACCTTTCCCTCGTCTATGGCCTTGGTGACTGTCTTGAAAAAGCCAACCAGGTTTAGTAGGCATGATCTGCCATTAACAAAGCCAAACTGGGTCAGGTCAAATGTTTGGAGGTTCCCAATGTCTTTGTTAATGAGTTCCATGATGATGCACTCCATAGCCTTGCAGACCAGGCTAGTCAGGCTTATGGGGCAATAGTTACCAGGGTCAGTTGTGGCCCCTCCTTTGTGGAGAGGAATAACCATTGCTTTGTGCCATTCTATGGGCACGTAGCTTGTGTAGAGGCTGAGGGTAAACAGCGTGTTTAGGTGAGGGGTTAGTTTGTTCTGTAGTTCGTGCAAGACGCAGCCTGGGACACCATCTGGTCCCATTGACGCTGCATTTTTGCCTTTTGAAAGGGCTGTTTTCACCTGTGCGTCTGTGATTTTTGGGACACTGCACTTTTCCGGTATTGTTGTGGGCCCTTTTGGAGGTCGGGGGGGGGTGAAGTTTGCACTGAATCTATCTGCCAGGATGTTGGCAATATCAGTAGGTTCAGTATATTTTGTGCTATTTTGCACTAGTTCAGTGCATATCTGCAATTTGCCACTTAGATTCTTAACATAGCTAAAGAAGGCTTTGAGGTTATCTTTTGAATCCTTGGCTATTTTTCTTTCGAAGTTAGCCTTGGATGATTTCATGAGGGACCTCAGTTTCTTACTGATACTGATCAGGGATGTTTTTCCTTCTTGGGATATGCTTTTTTTCTGAACTAGTTTCCTCCTTCTATTGTATAGCCTGTTTACTGCAGGGGACCACCAAACTGGTTTTCTTCTCTTAGAGGAGTGAGTCTTGGTTTTGCTAGGGATAGCACAATCCATGCATCCTTATAGGTGCTCATAGAGTGCATTTGTAAAGGTTTCTGCATCTTGGGCAGCATTATCCTTTAGCGTGGGGGCTGTGAAACTTACCACCTCTGTCTTAAGTAAGGTAAAGTTTGCTTTAGAAGAGTTTTTTACTGTGGTTTCCTTAGTTGGGGGTAGTGGTGGATTGTGGACATCCAGAGTGATTAGTTTATGGCCTGATCTAACCAGTGACGGGTTGACCTCAGGTGTGGAACACCTGTCGCCCATGTTGGTGATGACCAGGTCCAATATGTTTTAACCTCTGGTAGGGGAGTTTACCAGCTGATCCAAGGCGTTTGAGTTGATGAATTCCAGGAAGCGCTGGGCCTGGGAATTTGTACTCAAGTAGTTTTCCCAGTGGTAGGGTAATTGAAATAACCCAAATCAGGGTGTTTGGTAGGACCTTCATGTTTTTCCAGTGTCTCCAGAAAGGTGGAGTGGTGGTCCTAGGTCATGGAGGGTGATCTGTAGCAGGCCACAATTTGCATTGCAGATTTGCCCGATGTTAGTTGCACATGGATGATCTCAGAGGTATCATGCTGTGCCACTAACCTGGAGGTGTAGGTATTCTTGATGAATATGGATACACCCCCTCCTTTTATGTTTCGGTCCATGTTCTGTGGCCGAAATGTGTGGTATGGATTGTAGCCTGGTAGTGCTGGGGTGCTCTCTGGAGCCTTGAACCAGGTTTCAGTTACTGCACATATGTCAACATTCTCCATACTGAGGAGTGCTTCGAGTGCGTGAATTTTGAGATTTAAACTCCTAGCGTTGAGTAGCATAACCCTCAGTTTTTTTGTTAATTGGGCTGTTTACGGAGGTGAGTTTGACTTTTGAGCCTTGCCTAAAAAAGACATTCTGGGGGCAGCAAGAGCCTTGGCCAGTATTTGAAAGCCTAGGGGTGACAGGTGCAAGCTGTCTCTTGCAAAGCAACATGGCTTGTCGAGCATGTTGTACCAGGCTGACAGACACTGGATCCCCTTTGAATGACACCAGAAGCTTAGCCAATTGTTGAAATTGATCATTTTTTTCTTTATACTGAGGTATCATTCTTGGTGAGGGCGGGATGCTACTCAGGGTCAGGGTCATACCAGCCTGGGCTACATGATCAGAGTGCTCTTCTATGTCTCTTTTCATGTAGTCCAGGGAGGTACGTCTCAGGTCATTCACACCAACATGAACAATGACAGAGTCATATTTGTACATGTTCTGGAGTGACCTGAGTGCTTGTGTTATGTGGCGGATTCTGGCTTCTGACAGGCAGCTAACAGTAACCTTCTGTTTGTCCAGCCTAGGGAGTGGGACATCAGTATGCCTGACTATAAAGTCACCTATTACCAGTGTGTTAGGTATGTTATTTCACCTTAAGGGCTGTAATTGTGTGGCACACTGATTTTGTGTTTTATGTGTTGTCTGGTTTGTGACAGGAAGTGCAGGTTGTCTGGGTGTCTGCTTTGGAGGTCTCTGATGATTTTGCTGGTTTTTATTTAGAGCCTCTGAGTATGATTTTGTGTATTTATGTGTATTTTTTTTCCAGTGCTGTTTTAGTAGGTCTGTGTGCGGCAGGAGTTGTGGTGCAAGTGTTAACCTTCTCCTCTTGACTGTCTGTTCCAATCTTGGATGGAGATAGCTTAGCTTCCAGTTTGGCTGTATAATTGCATCTCTCGCATATTTTAGTGTTTTGTGGTAGGAGGAGAGGGTTGTCTGTGTACATGAGGCAGTTGTAACATTGCCTCAGGATACCCAGATTCACCAGCTGGACTGGAGACTGCATCTGAAGTTGCCCTTTGGTCATGCCTGAATAGTAGGGTGAGCTGCTTAGTCACTTGGTTGGTGAGGGGTGAATAAAGAGCCTTGCCCTGTTGCAATGGAAACTCATCCTGGATTTCTATGACAACATCTTTCATCTAAAGTGGGATTAAGTGAATAAGGTTACTGTTGTAGCAACAGGCTGCATTTCTTTTAAAGGCCATAGGAATATCCAGCTCTGAAGACAATACTACTACTGTATTTCAAAGTGTGAGTTACATTATTGGGAGAGAATTGGGGAAAATCAAGGAGTGAGGGTGACATTAAGTCACCTGGATCTCTATTAGTTTGAGGAGATGCTTCGTCGGATGAGAAATTGGAATGTTTTGGGACATTTTACATAACTTAGTGGGCTTAGGGCAGTCAAGGAGGGTTTCATTCCGAAAGTTGGCTCTGCTATTGGTTTTGTATTATCGTTGGAGGATCAGTGCTTGGTTGCAGTCCGGGTGGTAGGTTCAGTTTTAAGGTTTTTGCAGGCTGAGTGGCACCATTCTGGTTTTTGTGGGCTGAGTGGCACCATTCCGGTACTGCTGCTCGTTGTGCTCTGGTTTGACTAGAATTACTATGGGTACAGTGATCTGGATGTTGTTTGTGGGCTTAGAAACAGGCATTCATTGTTGTTCATATGCAGTCGCTACCATTGGGGGGTTGACCGTGGGTTGTAGGTGCTGTCGCAAGTGGGGTGGCTTCTCAGCATAACTCTTAACTGTACAGAATTTTGCAGAATGTCCAGACCATTGCTTCATAAACTGGGGCTGATTTTCATAACATTGTGTTTTCTGGCTATTGGGGCAAACTATTAAAGATCGCAGTTAGAAAATAATGACAGACATTTCAGTTTCAGACTCGATACCCTTCAAATTCATGCTAATGCGAAACCTGTTACTCTATAAACTTTCTAAGATGAAACAGCGATATTTAAAATTGTCCCTAATTCTGGGTCTCTATACCACTTTTATTTCTCCTGTTGTTCTATTGACTGCCTCAGTCTACATGAGCTATATTTGGGGAGTGTCTTGGTGTTTACCTCATACCATTGTTTCTGCTTTTGATAGAGGGGTTGCTGTGGGAGGTTGTGAAGTGTGTTGGGCATGTGGTGCCAGTTGTGTACTTTACTGCTGTGTGACATAGCAGGTTTTCTTGCTCATACACTGGAGGCACTAGCGGTCATGGGGGGGGGGGGCTGGGGTTTCATGCACATTTCTTTTAATATGGCTTTGTAACTGTATGGCCTGCAGAAGTGGTGAATACCGAGCAATGTAAGGGTCTGGCCATATCTCTAAACTATACAGATTGCCATATGTCCAGATTTTACCTCATTTTTGGTTTTCTGTGGTATTAGCGGCAACTCACTAAAGGTTAAACTTAGAATAATGACTGTCAATTGAGTTTCATGCTAATATAGAACCTGTTCAAGTATGTAAGAGCAATGCTAAAATTATTTCTGTGTTGGGCCTTTGCCCCCTTTTTCTTCCATCTTTGTCTAGATTCCTTGCTCTGGGAAGTTGTGAAGTAGGGATCTGAGAATCATATGAAGGTCATTATTTGGTTATTTTGTTTGAGGTCATGCTAAAGTCGCATGGCTGACAACTGGGACTGGGCCAGGCAGTTGTTTGCTCCTGAATGGTCTGGGACTAATTTGTGGGGATGTTTTATGATGCCTCCTGGAGTTGTGATCATTGGGAAGGGTGGGGGATTCCTGCTGGTGGATTATATATAAACAGAAAAAAGAAGAGGAATAGGGATGACTTTGGTTGTTCATACAATGGCAAACCCCTTTCATTTGGGATTTGCTGACTATAATTGTTTCCCATCCTTAAGCTTCATTGTGGTGTCACAGACCCTTGACAGTGCTTAAGGTTAGGAAGTTTTAGTTTAGGCATGTGTAGTGGATTTACAGTTTTCTTTTCTTTTGCAGATCACAATGAGGTCGCAGATGAGGAAGTGCAGAATGGGCATCAGTCAGTGGATTGAAGGAACTGGACTTCCAAGGTGGGATTTTCTGGGAGATGAAACGGTCCCTCAAGTAGGCTCTGCTGCTGTCACATACCAGGTTAAGGTTTTGAGTGTGTTTCATTGGTAACATTTAATTATGTTTTGGACTGGTAGGAGTGTTTTGGTAAACACATAATGTGAGGGTAGGTAGGATATGTGGGAAACTGTGGGCAGGTTTACCCTGAAAGTAGAAAAGTTTATGTACAGCATAATTTTCGTTTTCCTTGAGGATGTAGGTTATTCTTGCAAACTTACTTGATGCAGTGGTATCTAAAGGAAGGAACCTTTGAGAGTCTAGCACAAGCAGTGGAGTAGGGACAGTTAGTGGTTGGGTTCTTAAGGACACATGTTATCCAGTTACTTGAATAGTTCTCATGAGGGTATGGAAGTGGCTCAGTGCTTAGCATTTTGGTGTCTTTTGGAGTATTTTGTGAGGATGTCCTTTGGCTAATAGATAGCAAAGTGGATTGGGATTTCTGTTCCTTGACAAATGCGGTATGTGATCAGTTGGGGGATATAATTTAAAGGACTTGGGATTATGGTCTGTTGGGAAGATTAGGGTTTATCTTCAACTGTTTAATACGGCAGGGGTTGGGTTTGTGGCTTGTGCTGCTAAAATGCCATGATGGTCATTTATATGTTTTATTACTTATATTTGGACAGTGGGTATCATGACAGGATTGCTATTAGATTAAAATTGTGAAAGGGTTTGGGTAGGTTGAGAGGGAAGACGGATGGATTTTCATTTATCGGTTGTTGGGTGATTGGTTGGGACCGGGAGGTCAAGGGGTTACAGTTTTTGAGGTGTTGATGTTAGGCTGTATTTAGTTTTGAAAGTGTGTTGGCGGTCAACAAAGTCTAGGATGATGGTAGGCAATTGCCTTGCGTGGTTTCCTGTGGCTTTGGGTTTAATGTGTGTTGCCCAGGACAGGTAAGGTCCTGGGGCTCATTACAAAGTTAATACTGGCTTTGGATTGAATGAAGAACTTAGTTAATTGACAGGTGTTATGCAAAGATATGGTTATTATGTTAGTATTGGGAAAGGGATATTTGATTTAACTGGTAGTCAAGTGACGGCTTTGGGATTCATATGGCAGGGCTTTTAACATTGTTGAGAGGGATCTAGTTTGGTTATAGAAGAGGTGTACACCAAATGGTGTTTAACTGGATCACCCCTTCCCCTTTGGTATGGAGGTTAGGTGTTGAAAGTCTGGTAAGAGAAAGGGGGAACAGCATGGTCAGGTTGGTGGCAGAGAAGAGGGATAGGCTTGCCCTCTTCTGTTCCCCCTCTGGTGTTGGATGTTCATTTCAAGAATTTGGAAAGGAAAGTGAGCAGCTGGAGGATGCTTGCTAAATAAATAAGTGAGCGGAGGTAAGGACGCTGATTATTTGGTTGGAAAGTAATGCAATAAATGGTGTATGAGGTGAGTTGGGAATATTGCATCATAAGTGAAGTAAGCAAGTAGAGGTATGGCCTGCTTACTGGGTCAGGATGTGTAAGGTCACGTCCTCCTGAATTATTTGGTTGGATGGGTAATTCAATAAATGGGATATGAAGTGAGTATTGGACGCTGCTTCATAAGTAAAGTAAGGGAGTAAAGGTATGGATGCTGCTTACTGGGGCAGGATGAGTACGTACACTGTCCTGATTAACATTATAAGGATGTTTATGCTGTGATTAAAATCAACTATACTATGTTCAGTTGTAATTAATAAATGTTGGTTATCAAAGCTATATATGGAAGTTTAGTAAAGATCATCAAATGTCATTCGGTGTGATGTGTTTATTGAAGGGGACCGGGACAAATGAGGTTTGGCAACAAACCAATTTATCCAGGGACATCTTCAGAAGGGGGTTAGATAAATATATTAGTGGAAGTTAAGAGGTTTGGGGAGACAAAAGGTTTAAATGGAAGGAGGGATGTTTGGGAGGAAATGATGTAAGAGTGTGGTGGTGCTTAAGGGTTTAGACAATTGTAGCTGGGTAAGTAATCACATTTTGACGTGAAGTTGCACCCCACCCCTCCCTCCCTTTCCTTTGGTGGATTAGTGGGGATTGTGGCTGTTTTATCAGTCAGTGTAGGTGAAGAAGAGGGATAGGCTTGCCCTCTTCTGTTCCCTCTCTGGTATTGGATGTTCATTTCAAGGATTTGGAAAGGAAAGTGAGCAGCTGGAGGATGTTTGCTAAATAAATAAGCGAGTGGAGGTAAGGACGCTGATTATTTGGTTAGAAGGTAATGCAATAAATGGTGTATGAGGTGAGTTGGGGATGCTGCTTCATAAGTAAAGTAAGCAAGTAGAGGTATGGGTGCTGCTTACTGGGTCAGGATATGTAAGGTCACATCATCCTGAATTATTTAGTTGGATGGGTAATTCAATAAATGGGATATGAAGTGAGTATTGGATGCTGCTTCATAAGTAAAGTAAGCAGGCAAATGCATGGACGCTGCTTACTGGGGCAGGATGAGTAGGTACGCTGTCCTGATTAACATTATAAGGATGTTTATGCTGCGATTAAAATCAACTATACTATGTTCAGTTGTAATTAATAAATGCTGGTTATCAAAGATATGTATGGAAGTTTAATAAAGGTCATCAAATGTTATTTGGTGTGATGTGTTTACTGAAGGGGACTGGGATAATATTGTCACTACTGCAATGCTAGGTTATCACAGTATGCAGAAATTTATGAGAAACACTGTAATAAAATGACTAAATGATTAAAATGAGGCTTAAATCTGGCAGTAGATCACAATCCTGCAACAACTTTGAAAGAAGCTACAAGATTAAGGCCCTAGACTTGGTTCAAAATACAAACCAAGTAAAATCTTGCTGCAATACATAATCTTCACACAACTGCAAATGAAGCTACAAGACCAAGGTCCTAAAACCAGCTAAAATGTAAACAGATAACTTTCTTGGCTAAACCATGGACGAAAAGCAGAGAAGTACAAAAACATCACCACACAGGTCACTTTAAGTTCAAGTTAAAATATTTAAGCAAACTTTAAATAGAAAGCTTTTCTCCCTTCTGATGAAAAGCTTATATCTCACACCTCCTAGACTCTTGAACAAAAGACGCTGGGTGGATGCAACTCTGTGCTAAATAGAGCAGACTTGCTAGAGCAGGATCTAATCCAATAAAAACAATACTAGAGCTCAAGTCCTGTGGTTAGAATTTCAGAAACTTTTAGCTTAATGCCTCAGTAGAGGTGAGGCAGACTCAAAGAACAGGTGGATAAGGAGTAGCAAGGTAAACAGAAAAGCACTATAATGTACATTTCAGCAAGTATAAACAGCTATAAAAAGTACTGAAGCACAAATTCTGGAGAAGAATTCACAATACTGTCGCTACTATAATCCTACCACAGACTAAGGCACCAGACTATACAGAAATTTTCCAGTAATGCTGTAATAATTGCCTAAATGAGGTTCAAATCTGACAGTAGATCACAGTCCTGCCACAATTGTGAAAGAAACTACAAGACTGATGCCCCAGACTGAGTTCAAAATGCAAAAAAGCTACCTTTTACATGTAATTCTACTTCTGGAAATAGGTATGCAGTATAACAGTATAATGTATAAACTATTCTAAAAATCTTGCAGCAATGCATTTTTTAGATTTTGTTGCATACTTGGGAGCCATGCAAATATCCTCCCATTGTTTCTTTGTATATTGTGTTTCCATTCTCATTTCCCAGTCTTTTCTAATCTCTTCTGATTGGTTCTTATAGTTATCATGCATTGTTTTGTATGTCTTGCTGATTATCCCTGTTTTGCCACAGTTTCTGTTCTAGAGTTAACTATAAATATGGGCAAAGCTGGTCTTTCATTTAACACTTCCCTATTATTTTCTATATGGTTATACTCTCGGTATGGAAGGTAGTCTCCAACCTACAGTCCAAACCTTTGCTTGGCCTCATGCCATTCTATGACTTTTCCCTGTCTTTTTATTTGTTCCCATTACCTTGGTTCCTTTGCTAGTTTTCTCCAATCAATTCCAAATCCTTCTTGACTATTTTCTGTGTCTACACAGTCATTCTTGTTTGTAAACTCGCTTTTCTCCATTCCTGCATTGGCTTACTTCTCAACATATTTCCTGCTAATTTATACATATAATATCCTGTATGATTGCTACTTTTCTCCTTAATTGCCTGCATCCAAAATCGTACTCTATCCTTATTTCCTGAACTACCACCATACCCATTTCAACATTATTTCTTTCCATTTTGATTTGTACTCCACTGTTTTGTGTTATATATATGTCCCTGAATTGTGTAGCACTGAAGTATCCTTCACATCTGGTAATCCTAAACCACTTTGTTCTGTGGGGAGAAACAGCTTATCCTGCTTAACTCTTGCCCTCCTTCTCTCCAAAATTAAGTCTTTAAATTCTTTATAAATTATGGTCCAAAGATTCTCCTGTGGCTGGTAAAAATATGCCTGACCTGTATACAAAACTAAGAGGACTAAAAAATTTCACTGTTTGTACTGCTGCAGTAGCGTTGTCGCCTCACAGTAAGACGCTTTCCTGTTCGATTCTCAGCTAGACTGTCTTCTGTGTGGAGACATGTGTGAATGGGTGTACTTTCGTTGAAGGTTGTGCATCAGAGCTAGCAACTCGGCACGTAAAAATCTACTGCCAATCATTAGCAGACCGGAGTTCCATTGTGGCGACCCCTAACTGGGAAAAGCTGAAAGACACAACAACAACTTTACTATCCATATCCATCATTAAGAGCTTTCAAATTCTCACCATCTGTATTACCTTTTGTTTAGTGTCTCCCCAAATATCTTTAGCTGTCATAATACAAACTTTTTTAAATCCAAACACCTAAATTATTAATCTCATCATACCCACATAAATATGGGTATTGCTGAACCAGTTCATGTGTGGGAACATAGTTTACTGCTATAGTCTTTGTTTTATCCTAATTTGTTTTATTATCATAAAACATTAAAATTGTCTCAAAATGTTCCACAGCACTGAAGTATATTTTTCTGGATTTATCAAATAGCAAACAATATAATCTCCAAATTGTTCTGAAGCAGCATACCAGTTATGCCCTTGAGTTTGTGAGTCTCTTATTTTCTTTGCCAATAGCTCTAAGTATAAGGCAAATAACACAGGAAAAAGAGGACATCCCTGCCTGGTTCCTCTACTCAAACCCAGCTTGTCAGAGAGGAACCTTCCCACTTTGATTCTTTCCTCTGACCATTCATACATCTTCCTAATTAACCATCATAATCAGGAAATGCAATTACTGACATTGCCTTACTCATAAAATCCCATCTAACTCTATTGAATGCCTTCTCTGTATCAAAAGCCACCAACAATAATTTATTTTATTTATTTATTTATTTTACAATTGTTGACCAGGATTGTCCGACTGAGCTGAAGATCCCTTCGGAGGCCTGGGGAGAAATGCTCCAACATATTATACAATTTTCATTATAAATTAGCATTAAACAGCAATGTTACAGGATTATTACAAGGCATTAAGTAGCAATACAATGTTATACAGTGTCAATAATCAGGAGTATAGAAAAACTATTTCAAGATGTATAAAAAGAAATATGTCATTAAGATGACTAGTTTTTGAGGTAAGTTCTTACAAAAACCCAGTTTTATCATGATGTAGTTGCATGAAGGCAAGACAATTACAATAGAATGTTTCTCTGAGGCAATTTGCTTAATAGATTTTAGAAGACAGTAGAAAGAGTAGTCAAGGAAGATTAGAGAGCTAGTGAGAAGAATGAGTTAAGGGCAGAAAATAAATTAAGGTATGAGAAATAGGAGATGTTAAGGAGGGAGAGTGCAGTGGCAGGACCAGTGACTTTTAAAGTGCTCTTTGGTAGCTGTCTTAAATTGTTTAGGATGTACAAGGGTCCTGATTTCTAGTGGGAGCCTATTCCAGGCAATAGTGGGGTGATAGCTGTACATGTTGCGTCCAAATTTAGACTTGGGTTTGTAGATTTATAGTAGGTCTTGGTTAGAGCTTCAGAGAGGTCTGGAGGGAGAATAATGGGAGATGAGAGGGGATAGTGCTGGGCAGTAGGAAGGCTGGTATAGGATAGAATGGATGATCTGGAGCTGAGAAAGAAGAAGCTGGTGGGGTAATTCAAGCCAGTTTAGGTGTTTTAGAGAGAGACAGTGATGGGATTTGTAGGTTTGTTAGGCAGAAAATCTAGCTAATGGGGTCTTCTTGTACTCCAGGTGTTTTTGGATCATCTTTGATCTGTTAATGTTGTCAAATGTTCGTCTCCCCTCCACAAAACTACACTGATATGTATCTATTGGTATTGGCAATACCTTAGCCATTCTCTTGGTTACTGTAGACATAAATACTGTATAATCATGGTTCAAAATTAAAACTGATTTAAGTGAAGCTGGATTTAAAGTTTCTTTCCCCTCTTTGAGAAGTAAGACCACCACAGCTTTCTTTCAATATTCTAGTAATGTATTTCCTTTTAAAATATTGTTAAACAAAACCTTACAAATGTTTACCACTCCCCTTCCCCAGTGTCCATGCCTTAGTACATGATATTATACATTTGGCTAATTAGCGTATAAAGAGCTGTTATTGTGCAGTATTTTTGTCTGAAGAAACGTTAAGGTAGTGGTGATAACTACATTTGTGGACAGGCTTCAGTGGGATGTACTTAAATGTACAGATAAAAATGCAGCAATGACAACTAAAATTCTTTATTAGAAGGCTTAAAGCCATGCGCTTTGGAACAAAAACCTAAGAGGGACTTCTGGTATCAGGCAAGCTAGTAGAGGAAAAGCACCTAGCAGAAGAAAACCGTAACAGAGATTAACCACTGTGCTTGATACAGAAGGGCTGTAACTGGGACAGGTAGGATTTTAGGAAACTCTAGTTGCCCTTTCTCTAGGCCGGCCCTGAGGAAGTTTCGGTTGACTCACTGCTTGTATTTTCTGAAACATAATCTAATCAAGGAGGTCAGGCTAAGAAAGAAAAGAGCGAGAACGGGGATTGCTAAATGTTTGGACGATGAGCAAAAAGTGGAACATTGCAAGAAAGAGTAGACGTGATCTGTACACTACATAAAACAAATCAGGACTCGAATGAAGGAGTGGATATGATATATACTCTACAGAACCAGATTCAGGACTGAAATGAAGTGAAAAGACCTTTAACAGATGGTGATTAGGCCATGCATGCATTTTCAGTCAAATCACAGAATATGAGTTAAAAAAGTGAGACAAGCGTAAGAAAAGGCCTGCAATAGAGGGTGAACTGCACAGGGGATAGCAACATTTTAAGAATGACTCCAAAGGCTACAATATGTTCTTCCATCAATTTATATATGTATATTAGGTCTGTTAAGTAAAAAGATAGTACAGGCAAAGGTCCAAAGCTGACAACTTAGGTGTCAAACAAGTAGGAGGACAGTTTCATTTATTTATTAACTGAGAAAGTGAAATTGTTCACAGATCCTTTTCAGCCATGACCTTAGACACAAGGGGCATGGTAATGTAGTACAGACAGATAGCCTACAGTACCCAATCTGCTGACATGTTATGGGAAAGCTGAAAGAGAACAAAATGCACAAAAAAACCCATGTAGGCTAAGGAATAGCATGCATACTCCACACCGATCCTAAGGATAGATAGGACTGAACCATGGACCTTCATGTTGTGAAAGAGGCAGCTTAACCTTTAAGGCACTGTGCTAGCCAAATGTAAACAACAAAGCAATGCTGAATGCTGCTTATAAAAACAAGGGATCACAGCTGGGAAGCCACACCTTTATTACTATTGAGACAGCTGCTGACATGAGCTGATAATACAGGTCTGCCTCTACAGAGGCTAAGTAAACCCGAGTAGAAAGACACTGCACTACGGAGATACACAGAGAAACGTAGAAACCTCAGACCATAGTTTGCAATATGCCAAATGGGAAAGTAAAGATCAAACTTAATCCATATGCAGCACAAGAAAAATGGGTATGGAACCATCACCCAAAAGACTACAACCACTAAACAGGAGAATGTTTTGAATATAATAACATATGATGCAGTAAAAAAGACAGATAGATGTATAGAGTATCTGGATAGCTAGGTACTGAGTGTAGTGTGGTTTACTGGAACAAGAAGGAATGGAGGCAATGTTCTGTACAAATTCCAGGGAGCACTTCTGGAATTCCATGACTTGCTCTGGTGGAAACCTGTCCACAAGAGTAGAGAATTATGATAATTTGCAAGAGATTATCTGAAATGGTATGGGATTTTGTTTCAAAATTCCAGCAAAAAAGGCATATTGATTATCTACAAAAAAGGGACTGAGATATAGTTTTATCTTAAGGAAAGAACCAGTATGATCCAATGGTCTGGTAGTTAGTGCCAAGGATTAAGAATGTAATATGTTAACATGATGCGTCCTGTTAATCTAGGATACAGGATTGATTTCCTTCCATCTTTATTTACCTACTATGTGACTCTGAGCAAGTCACAAGGGTACTGCCTTGTTAGGGTCATCCCTGAAAAAGGACAGTTATGTCTGCTGGGCTTACCTGGTTAACAAATACATAAAATAAAACAAGGTACAGGAGGAAACAGTTTCTCTTTAATAACAGTCAGTGCAGTTATAGAGGAGAGACTATCGACAGGAATAATAAATATCAAAAAGTCAGCACGTTCAATGGATAGTAAGAGCCATGACATACTAGAGAAATACTCAACTGATTTACAAAGCACACAAATTTGGAAAAATCCAAGACAGCCAAAGTCATTTATTTAACATTAGTTAATGAATAAAGGCTCTGGTCCACAGATCCTTCTCAGTCTGACAAGGACAAGGATAAATGCAGTAAGTATGTATGCATTTATATAAGCAATTTAGTGTAGTCACGCAACCAGTCTGTTTGGGGAGGTGGGAGATGAGCAGAGTACCCAGAGAAAGTGCATAGAGATAAGGAAATACAAACTTTACTCATACAGTAACCAGGCAAAAGTCTAAACTAAACCGCAGATCCTGCGTATATCAGGCAGATATATTTCCATTAAGGCACCATACTGCCCCTGTATTTGTTAATCAAGTTCATTTTTATATCTATTCAATGCTTATTTGTTTTACTAATACATGGGTACTGATATCTGCTCATTATAATTACTCTGTTCTCCTGCTGCTCACTGTGATCTGCCCTGAAAATGGTGTTCTGCCTTATTGGGTAGGGTGTCAGAGGTTATTATACCAGATATGAGGTTCAATCCTATGGAAGGGTCTCTTTTAGCACTTGCTGTTGGGTATCCAATATGGTCTAGCAATTAGGATTCCTGCTGGTCTGGCATTTAGTGCAGAGAACTAATGCTCTGATTGTTAATGAGCTGCTTTCTGTGCCGTGGTTACAGGGTTTGAATCTGTTGCCTACTGTCTGTATGAGCTAGTCACTTAAGAAGACAGTGGATTAGAGCAACTGAGAATTTGGGCTAGGCTCCTTAACAGTCTCCTGGACTGCATACCTAGTAACTACCAAATAACCTATGGTCCAATGGTATGACTGCTCTCCTCTGGTTAACAAATTCCAATAAATAAATGATACTGGATGTTAAAATAGACTGCTGACACTGGTTTGTCTAATTGTTCCATGCCTGTAAAGACTTTGCTGACTTTTTTTTTTCAGCAACACTTATTCCATCTTTTTAGTTATCTTACTCCACCCAGCGTTATAAAGTGAAGCACCCCATTCCAAGTTCTTAAATACCCCTCCCTGATGTTGAACATGACAGAATTGTTTCAGATTCCAGTTATAATTAGTAGTAGTCATAGTATTATTGCTAGTAGTATTACTATTATTATTATTATTATTATTATTATTATTATGATTATGAGTAGTATTAGTAGTAAATACTATGCTAGCTGCCCTTGGGGGCCATTTTAGGCTTAGCCAATTTCCCTTTTTGTGTTCAAATTAACCTATTCCATCTGATTAGAATTTGGCATTACCCATTCCACAGTCGATAATTACCTCAAATGAGAATAACTAGGATCATGCCATGGATAATTTAAGGGGACCTATGCATAGGATAAAACATTTAGGATGTGCCTCTGTCCATTAGTAGTACAGGGTGCAGTTTTTTGGTAAAGTTTTTGTTTCCCATCCATAGATGCATGTTATTTTTGAATATGGACAAGGATGAACTCTGTTTAATGTGGAAGGACTGTCTGTTCCACAGCAGGGTCATTTTCTACAAAATATACCAGCCATTCAAATTCAAAACCTTTTTATTGATGTTGCAGAAGAAGTTTAGATCCCTAGACCAAGTAGCCCATTGGTCTTGCTGATGTGTGGTAAATCCATCACTACTGTGACAGAGGATGCCTCGTATGCCAGACGCAGGTCACTTCTTAGCAGTCTGTAGGATACCGAGTATAGTGACAGCACTTTGAGTCAGTTCATGTAGGACATGTTGTTTAGGCCTTGTATCCTTTTAGCAAAGGTATCTCTGTGAGTATTCTAGTTGTTGCATGTGGCTGAACAGATACACACCAAAGAGGACATTGTACTCAATGAATGGCCAAATGAAGGCTGAGTAAAGGGAGGCAATTGCACCACTAGATCTAGACATAATCCCCTTGTTTATAAGCTGTACAATATTGAAGGACTTTCTTACAACAATGGACACATGTTGGTCAAAAGTTAGGTCACGGTCCACATTAGTTCCCAAATTCTGAAAAACTAGGTCAACTCTTAGGGGCGTATTGTCAATGTGGTAGTTCCCTGGGATAGATGACTTCACAAAAGATACAGTAATGCATTTTTTGGCATTTAGTTTCAGTCCATGATTTTGGCACCAGTTTATCTATTTCAGACAAACTTTCCTGCAGGATGGCTAAGTTACTGGGGATTCAGTGACTGCTTCTAACTTGCAGTCCTCTGCAAACTTAGTCAGCCAGAGCTCTTTGGTATTGGCTTTTACATCATAAAAGTAAATGCCAAACAAGAGGGGTCCCAGCACAAAACCCTGGGGGACTCCACTTGTGACTGGTCTCTCTATGGAGGTAACTTCCATTACTCCCACTAGAAATAAGGTCCCTGACTCACCCCAAACAATTTAAGCTAGCAACCAAAGGCCACTTTAAAAAACACTGGTCCTGCCTTTGTACTCACCCTCCCTGATTATTACCTACCTTTTATAGTACAGTCAAGTAACTTACTAAAACTTATCATTAACTACCATATCCTATGCTTCCTATGCAACCTCCAAAGCTTCTTCTGTACTCTGCTCCCTGAAATTCTTATGTGACCTTTTACGTTTCTGCTACTCTGCATACAAAACCTTATATTTACTCAACTCTCTTTTTAAACCAAAACATACAACTTATTCTACTTTTTTAACATTCTCCTTTTTGTTTATAGTACTGTTTTATCTGTCAACAATATACATGTATGTAGCTTACGTATTTTAACTACCAAAATTCTCTATTGCTATTTTTATTGAAATGTATCTGTGTTGCTATTTTTATTGCATTGTATATATTTGGAGCTTTTCTTCCTGGGCCTCCGCTGAAAAGGGCATTAGCTCAGCCGGACACTTCTGGTAAACAAATATAAAATAAAATAAATACATTTTGATTTCCTGTGTCCTATCAGTGAGCCAATTGACAATCCAGACAGTTATTATTATTATTATTATTAGTAGTAGTAGTAGTAGTAGAAGCATTATTACCATTACTGTTATTAGTAGTAGTAGAAGTATTATTACTGTTATTAGTAGTAGTAGTAGAAGCATTATTACTGTTATTAGTAGTAGTAGTAGAAGCATTATTAATGTTATTAGTAGTAGTAGTAGAAGCATTATTACTGTTATTAGTAGTAGTAGAAACATTATTACTGTTATTAGTAGTAGTAGTAGAAGCATTATTGCTGTTATTAGTAGTAGTAGAAGCATTATTACTGTTGGTAGCAGTAGAAGAATTATTACTGTTATTAGTAGTAGAAGCATTATTACTGTTATTAGTAGTAGAAGCATTATTACTGTTATCAGTAGTAGTAGTAGAAGCATTATTACTGTTAGTAGTAGTAGAAGCATTATTACTGTTATTAGTAGTAGTAGTACTAGTAGTGGTGTTAGTAGGAATTAGTTTTAGTACTATTAATAGTTGTAGTAGTAGTATTTGTATTAGTAGTAGTAGTAGTATTACTATTATTATTATTAGCTCTTTTTAGACTCTAAAATCTTATATAAGTAAGATGTCTGAAAATTACATTTTCACACTTTAAACCACAAATTTCATCCATCCATCCAGCCACAACCTCTTTCCCCCCTTTTTTTCACTAGGGGCATGTTGCAGCATAATGTGATGCTTATTACATTTATGGAGGGGAGTCCCAAATCATGCATTCAACTGTACTGAGAACTGTTTTATTTGTTTTATATTTCCCTAATCCACTTCAGCATTATGTCCCAAACTTAGAATTCTGTTGCTGGTAATATTAATTGCTTTATTTAATTGGATATAAATATGTCCTGGGTTTAATGTCATCTCTCACCTCTAAGTTTTGTAAGCCTGTTTCTCTTTACAGTCTTTTATACTGACTATATTTATATTTTTTTGTTTTTCATATATTGTATGCCATACATTTGATGCAGTTCTACTGTATTTATTGGCAAATCCTTTATGTAATTGATTTGTATGTATTTCACTTGCTTTGTGTCGTAAAATAATTGCACCGCCATATGCACTCCCCCAAATTGTGTCTAATTGTGCTCATTCTGTTAGCTGGACAGTACACTTACCTGATAAATAAAAACAAATAAATAGCAAGACTCTTACCAGAACTGATAACTTATTTTCATCATATGCAGACTTTTGTATTTTATCCCCTTGCTAGAAAGATTCTATATCTGCTACTCTGGTTTTCCTAAAACGCTTAACTAGTCAAGAGCACTTTAAAGTGCCAATAGCAAAACTGTGTTGCCACTTCTTTTTATGAAGCAATGAAAAGAGTTGTTGTTAGGAGTGAAGTCTTCATAAAAGTATTCTATGAATCCTAGAAAATAAAATTCACAGTGACCACTCAGATGTAATCTCTGCTATGCCTGCTACCTGTAACAGAAGAAACAATGTCTGATGTCATTTTAATACATAAACACACATAATGCAGTTAAACTCTCCAAAAGGTGAAACACACTATAAATCACATTATTTCAAGAAGTGCACAGCAGGGTTTATATATGTGCTCAATTCTAGCTGCTGCTTAACTGTGGGGTAGCTCTGTCTGATTTGTGTACTCAGGGAAATATGCAACTGTTAAAAATACCTGCATTTGCATTGTAGCTTTTCTACCAGGATCAGCCAGGAAAGCCTTTACTTTGGTAAGATTTATCTGCTTAACAATATGAGTAAATTAATAGGTTGCTTACTGTACTGGAAGTTACTCTGTCTGTTGGCTTTCAGTGTCCTGAAATAAGCTATTTGGTGCCATGTATTGATGACAGTCACAGTTTAACAGATGCTTTTCAAACACATTAGGCTAACTGGTTGCAAAAAAGCCCCCAAAACATGAGCAATTCTACTGCAATGTATGTGCATCTTTGTAGTTTATGTAGAAATACACCTAAGGTACTACATTCCGCAGTCATCCTCATGCTATCCAGTTTTTGAATACACATATAAAGACATGCATACATTTTACTTATGATCATGTCACACACACACACACATCCAAATAACTTGATACATCGGCTCCAACAGCAGGAAGGTGATAAAATATGTCTGATTATTTTTACTTCATCGAAAAGGTACATATAGCAAAATAAGTGGAATTTGTCCATACTTCACACACAGATACACACTCTCACATACACACACACACACACACACACACACACACACACACACACACACACACACACACTTAATGAAGAATAGTATCACATCAAAAGTGCAAAATAACTTGACACCAACAGCTCTGATTTCAGGAAGGTAATACAATATGTGTGATGATTTTAACTTCATCATAAAGTAGATATAGCAAAATGAATGGCATTTGTCAAAGCCTGTCAAAGATAGTGTCTTGGCAAAGATAGAAAAGTTACAAATCCAATGAGATGTTAGGTAATATTCAGTCAAAGTCAGGTTAGTAACTATCTGCAGTGTTGCATTACAGGCAGTTGGTGTTGAGAAATGTAAGTGCTAAAAAGTCTGTAATAATCAGTTAGTAAAAACTGAATTGTGGAAGAGAACAAGTCATAAATCTGCAGGGTATTACAATGTAAGTTCTGCAGCTAAAGAGAGGTACATTGGAAATGGCATTATGTGTGGCCCCTATCTGCTTTGAGCATTTACATTTTATGTCAAAATTTTTCAGGGGCTGATATCAAACAGTGCAAGCATCTATGCTACCCTTCTGTTAGTTCTAGTAAAGTTTATATGATGCACATGACCCCCTTGTTATGCATTAGATAAGTGGAGGTAATTAGCATTAACTGGCATGAAGTTCTATATGAATGCTTTAGTTTTTAAAGCTTTGCAAATTACTCTGTCTCATATGTAGAGTATCCCCACTTAAAACCGATTTTTAGAATACCAACAATTGTACCTGGTTATTTTAAGAAAGTCCTTGGCAGTCATACTTTCATTGTATCACCTCCTGGTAAATATTTCAACTAACATCATAATTCTTATTTGTAACCATTTTAGTAACTATTTTTTAAGCATTGCCTTTTACAGGCATGATGTATCTCTCACACCAACTAATGTTCTGATGAATGTTCCAAGAAATGTTGGTTAATAGATCTTTTGACATTGAAATAAAGTTTCTTTGACAAGATTCTTCATCTTGTTTGCCCCAGAGAATGTACTGACCAGTTAGCAGTTCTTTGACTGAACATCACCCTTCTGACTAGGACCATTCTCACATCGACTACATGATGCTACTTGTTTTGAGTGAGCCAGGCATACGTATTCCATTTCTGTACCCTTAAATGTGCCTAAACAACATTTACTTTGAAGCAGACAGGAAGCAATGTTGTTTGGCAGTCACATTTCTGGAAATAATGTATGTAAGTCTGAATACCCATATCTAATTTAGATAGATAGATAGATAGATAGATAGATAGATAGATAGATAGATAGATAGATAGATAGATAGATTCAGGGTACAGATGAACTCAGTACAAACCAGTGTGGAACGTTCAGTAGAAACAGTGCAAACAGATTGTTGTAGTTTACTGTCCCCTTCAAGTTTACCATGGCCTAAAGCTATATAATTATTATAGTATGGTCTTAATCAAATCTTCAAGAATCACCAGCAAGCATCTTACACTGGTAAGTGCATATTTCCCTAAATCATAAAAACAGTTCAGCAATTTCAGACCAGAGCAAACCTCATTACAACACTCAAATGTGCATACCATGTTCATAACATATGGTAAAACTGCTATATTAGGGCTAGAATAAAAGACAAACCCCAATGTGAGTTATATCATCTCTCATGAATTAGTTAACTTCTACAGCATCAAAGAGGAACCTGACACTTGAATTATTATAATAATCAGTTTGGCTGCTTCTCAGAAACAGATTTTTTCATGTGCATGTAAGAAGCCATGTTTAGATGTTTCTTGAGCAAACAAGTATAAACTATACAGTAGTTAAGTTTTAAAAGCTGCATAATCAACAATGCTGTTTTTAGTACTTTACATTTCCTTGTTGCAAAATAAAACCATTGTATTATAATGTTTGTATTGAAAGACAAGACTGAGGCAAAGTATATATGCATCCTGTTTGTAACTTTGGTAATCAAAACATTTAGAAAAACAAGGAAGGTGACAGAAAAAAATGCATGGTGGGTGCTATTCCCCACATCCCCACATGAAGAAGACTGCATCACTGACACCCCAATAACTTGTATATTCTCACTCCAAGATTGTACAACTACAGAGCAAAAAAGTATGCCTGTTTCATGAGCTTGTATGACCACTAGTATAATTAAATTCTGTGTTTCTAATGCTCAGGCTTATGTGTACAACCCAGTGACCTACAGCATTTTAATAATCAAAATTAAAATTAAACAGAATTTATGGACATATGCTGATATTAACCAGCAAGTAACCAGAATTAATTTATATTTAAAATGACATTAAATGATAAATATTCAAAAATACATGTCAATGTTGGGAGGGGCCATGGTGTAAGTGTATGTCTTTTTCATGTTTTATTAAAACCTTTCTGAGATGCTTTCCCATTTATTACAAATATACTTCAGTATTATATATTTGTTAAGGATGATTTCACATTACAACATAAGCACAACTAAATGTAAAATACAAAAAGATAATACAGTGTGTGCATTTGCATACCTCTTAACTTCTTAGAGTAAGAAATCTGGACAAAGCCATAAATAATGGGGGGACAAAGGCCCAAAACTAGGGACATTTATTTTAAATATTGCTCTTACAAACTTAGAAAGTAGAATAACAGGTTTTGCATTAGTATGAATTTTCTGAAGGACATGAAGTCTGAAACCCAAATGTCTCCTTATTTTCTGACCTTCAATGATTTCCCAATGATTTTCTAGAAAAATAAATTTTTATGAAAAATGGACCAAAAATATGAGGCAGAAATCGGACATTCTGTGAAAATCTGTACAGTTGCAAGGCATAGCATGTACTCCAAGTAGGACAGTGTGAAAGATTTACCCACACAGAAACAAAGTTAATAACATTAAGATGAATGGATGAATATAGTCTAAATAATAAGACGGGACTTATTTTACAAAATGGTCTCTCAGATCAGTTATCAAAAACATAATGCATTATTTGAGTCTATTAAAAATGTTTACCACATGACAAAAATTTGGACTGTGAAGTATCTCTGGAATATATGTAAATGTATAAAAAATATATACACACACACACACATATATATATATATATATATATATAGAGAGAGAGAGAGAGAGAGAGAGAGGGGGGGCTGTAATGACTTGCTCAAAAATATGTAATGATAGTGATTAAAGCAAAATGCCAGTGTGTGAATCATGACAGTGTTATTTGACAATTAAAATGCTATTGAGTGATAGCCACTCTCAGCCTCTTAGCTGAAGAAATCTGGACAAAGCCAAAAATAATGGGGGGACAAAGGCCCAAAAATAGGGACACATTTTAAATACTGGTCTTAGAAAATTGCTAGAATGAAAGGTTTTGAGTTAGCATGCATTTTTCTGCAGGATATGAAGTCAAATAACTTTCAGTATTTCATAAATTCAGACTTTAAATGGTTTGCCAGAAATCCACAGATTTTATAAGGAACAGACCAAAAATATAAGGCAAAAAAATCTAGACATTCTGTGAAAATCTGTACAATTAAAAGGTATGCACTCAATTCTGCAGAGGTTTCACACGCTTTGCTTTTTCCTATTTTGAATTTCTTTACATTCCTAGTGATTTTTTCCCTGCTTTATCAGATACATATATCCATATTCACACTCCATAATGCTGTACTTTTCTCATTCTAGTTCACATTTTTACATATGCCTGCAACATTTTGTTTTGTAAGGAGAAAAAGAGTACAGAAAACAAGAGACGACAGGGAAGATATATACTTTGGTGAAATAAGGAGCATTAAATAACCTGTCTGTTCCAGACTACTGAATCCTCTCTGTTGCAATAATTGTGATTTAATATAATTGGAGTTGGGCTGTATGAGCAAAATGCAGATGTGAAATGAAACACATGTGTTAGGTTTGCAGATTGTTCTGAGCTGCCTTTTGTGTAGTTGGAAAATGCTTGTTACAATGCATTGTATTCCCTTTCAGCTTTATATAATGTAGTGTCAGGCATATAAAGTGCTGTAAATATTGTCCTAATCTGCAGAAGCAAGGAAGGCATTGTTCCTTATTCATCTTCTCTGCAGGTACAATTTGTTTAATTCTACTCTGTCAGTTCCAATGTATGGAAGAATAGAACAGTGCTATTAAACTGACACAATAATGTGTGTGCGCGTATGTGAGAAAGAGACAGGGAGAAAAAGAGACAGGAATCTGAGCTAAGTGCAGAACAGTGGAAGTTAAGAGCTGATTGCCTGTGGAAGGCAGGGAGCTACTGCTTGTTCAATCCAAGATGAGAACTTGGTGAAGATAAACTTTTTCAAGGCTTTTCTCTACAGGTGAGGCCCAGGAGGCCCAGGGATATAGGTCAGGAAGAGACACAAGTTAACTGTCAACCTTTCTTTAGTGCTTTAATAAACAGCACTGGGACAGATATATATTGGCATGATTTTCTTACAAGATCACTGCCCTAACAAAGACAGATGACAACTTAAAATGTATAATGTATTTAAATCATGTTATTTGGTCTCAGGATTTAGTTTTCATGGCACAATGAAGTGCTCATATACAGAATTACCAGCATAATGCAGATGTAATTTATTAACACTATGCGAGAAAATGCAGGTTACCACCTTCACCATAAAGTGCTAGCGTCTTTTAAACATTTCAAATTTTCCCGATAGAAGGACAACAGCTATATAAACAAAATAAGTAACACATATCTGATAACTATGCTCTCATATTGTGGTTTAGTGACCTTCTTTAGTTGTATGAACATCTCACTTCCTATGGTCTACTGATATCTAACACACCATCTAGCAATACAGCATGTACCCAACAATCTAAGCATCTCCAGAATCTATTGCCCTCCGGGACCATGAATGCTTGCATTTGTCAGTGACATATGCAACACGTACTGTGAACTTGGATATACATCATCAGATGAAAAAGAAACTCTTCATAGTTAAATGAAAAGGACATTTCAGGCTTACAGGTGCCATGTCCCCC
The DNA here is from genome assembly GCF_019279795.1 of Protopterus annectens. Classification (NCBI taxonomy): domain Eukaryota; kingdom Metazoa; phylum Chordata; order Ceratodontiformes; family Protopteridae; genus Protopterus; species Protopterus annectens. Next base: position 635,572,075 of record NC_056746.1, on the reverse strand, counting down.
TCACTGATAAGCCCATTAAAGTAGCTAAAATGTATATAAACTTACTTAAAAGAGTAAATGAATGTCCTGCGATATAAGGTGATGCTGACATTACAGCATGTGTGAGTAATGCCCAGTGAAGTATATGACATTCCTGTAGATGCGTGGTGTTTACGGAATGTTACATACTGTTTGGTCATGTGTGTCACCCACAGATAATACTGCCACCTGTCATCATATAAACGTTGTTGCTTTTTCTTTTACTCTGTAAGATCCTTTTGTTTCACTCACCACAGTGGCATGAACCATCAGGTTATATAGCATGGTAACAGAATAAATGACTCATAATGAAACTCAGGGTCAGTGTTACAGGGTACATTAGATTGGTGGCAAACTCTTTTTGTCTTCTGAACAAAGGTATGGCAGAGGATCAGACCTTATTGATGTGATGTGCCCTTCCATGTAAAAATCTGGAAGGTCGTGCCTCATTCAGAGGAATGTGGAAATGCATAATTTGCTGCAAATGTATGCAGGAAAAGAATGGCCTTAGAATGAAATAAACTGTATAAAATGTATATGTACAAACATAGACACTTGCACCATCTCTCATACACACACACAGATGAATGCATGTGCACATACAGACACACTCACATGAGCAAACACATATCCACACACACACACACCTATATGTACACACACACACACACACACACACACACACACACACACACATACTCAACATGCACATCTACATATATATAATATAAACATATATATATATATATATATATATATATATATATATACACACACACACACACACACACACACACACACACACACACACCGTAATCATCAGGTTTGCATCTAATACCAAAATTCAGATACAGCTACAGCACACACAGGCAGAAATATGAACACAATCCCCATCATGTTCTTCACATTCACAAAGAACAAGTTGAGGATGTAATTCTATAGAAAAGGGGAGAATGTTTTCAGCATAATAAGGGATCCCATTACTTATGGCATCTCTCAAGTGTATCAAAGATGTTATTCTAAATGACCAATAAATGTAAATAATGTTTCTATGAAAATTCAGGTACTGTGAGAAAGACACTTTGCAAACAAATCCTACAGTGCAATCAGTTGGCTCAAAAGACAAAACTAATATTTCCCCTCAGCCTAACACACACATTCGTGAATTCTGTTATAGTTCAGTTTTTGACTGGACTACTTTTTCAAGAAATCTGTTCAAGTCATTATCCATCCATTCTGTGAAAAAATGTTTCATCATATGTCCCCAGAACCGTTCCCCTTGTATTCCATATTGAGTCATCTAGTTGTTGGACAGCTCTCCTTTTTAAGATATCACCTACTTAAACTCTTTGTAATCCTTTCCCATACCAAACATTTTCTGTTATGTGTCCCTTCAAACCCTCTATCTCTACCTCCTTTCTTCAACACTATACATATTAAGCTTTTCACTTATACAGACAGCAGACTCCAAGTTGTCTTGGTTCCAATGTTCCTCCACCCTCTAGATATCCCTGCCTTTTTTATTTTATTTTACATATGTGTGTATGTATTTATGTATTTTTGCTGGGATTCCAAGATCTTTCCTACAGCTGAGGTTAGCCTGATAGCTGGATAATTTCCACCCATATCATGTTTCCACTCTTCTGAAAAATAATTGCATCTCCCCTCCTGCACTTCCCAGTGACCTTAACCTCCTTCATAGCCAGTAAAAAAATGATCGGCCCACAAGCCTAGATACCTAGACTGGTAATGTAGGTCAGTGAACTGGGTATGTAGTTTGTTGAAGTGTTGAACATGGAACCTTGTGGACCACAGCATTATGTCAACAGTGCCTTACGTGGTAATGCTGAAGAAACTCAGCAAACTATGCAAACAACTACAACTAAAATAACAAACAAAAAGGGAGCAGGGTAGGAAGATGAGACAAAGAGATCTGAATATAGTAGAGCAGTAATGCTGGGAGATTTCCATGGCAAACCACACACACACACACACACACACACACACACACACACACACACAGACTTAACTGGTGTCTTAAGACATTAAGGCAAAATACTGGTAGGCTGGGGTATATCTGAAGTTTCTGAGCAATAGTATGACCTTGCAGTGATAATGTTGTGTAGAAAATGGAGTGAAGGTCATATATGAATTCAAAGATGCATATCTGGCAAACACCAAAGTGGCATACACAGTTATTTACTTTGTTGTGGAGGCAACCTCCATGCTACCGCTGCCAACATCAAGGCTATACACAGGAATAATATACTGGATATCACAGAAGATGCTATATAAATAACCATAAAACACTTAACTTTATTGAACCCAGTAACAGCTTGGGGTATACAAACTGAAAGTAACATTATGAGGCCTGTTTGCATTACTTTTAAAACTGCTTTTTGAAGGATCAGTAAGAGAGGAGTGGGTACCACCAGAAACATGACAATAAGCAGTGTGCGTGTTGGGGGGTCCTATTCATAAACTGAAATGAGGGGGTGGGTTCAGATCCAGATAATTACTGAGTCATCACATTAACTTGTATATTTTCTGAACTAACTGGAAAGGTTACAGAAAGTTGTGTGAAAGAAATCAGAGATCTACTATTCTTGGAGCAAAATCAGTATGGGTTCACGAATGGGAAGCCCTGCATTTTAAACATGGTAGCAGTTTTTGACATAGTTATTGACACCAGAGAGGTCATTCTGACCACTTAGACGTGTTATTTGGATCTAGTAAAATTATTTAACACAGCTCTGTATGTAGATATACTGGAAAAGTGTTAATAGTTTACAATTAACTACCATAAAATTAAATGGATCAAAAATGATTTGCTTGATAGAAAACAAAGAGAGCAAGAGGAACACTGTCAAACACAGAGTACAGGATCAGTGTCAAACGCAGAGTACAGGATCAGTGTCACACACAGAGTACAGGATCAGTGTCACACACAGAGTACAGGATCAGTGTCACACACAGAGTACAGGATCAGTGTCAAACACAGAGTACAGGATCAGTGTCACACACAGAGTACAGGATCAGTGTCACACACAGAGTACAGGATCAGTGTCACACACAGAGTACAAAATCAGTGTCACACACAGAGTACAAAATCAGTGTCAAACACAGACTATAGGATCAGTGTCAAACACAGACTACAGGATCAGTGTCAAACACAGACTACAGGATCAGTGTCAAACACAGACTACAGGATCAGTGTCAAACACAGACTACAGGATCAGTGTCAAACACAGACTACAGGATCAGTGTCACACACAGAGTACAGGATCAGTGTCACACACAGAGTACAGGATCAGTGTCACACACAGAGTACAGGATCAGTGTCACACACAGAGTACAGGATCAGTGTCAAACACAGAGTACAGGATCAGTGGCATAGCACAGGGTTTGATGCTGAACCCTTTAATCACTGATATCTTCTTTTCAGGGCTAACACTAAGTGGGATACCTGAGAACCCAAACTAAACATGACTACAAGGTGAGACAGACACATTGTTACCTCCACAACAGATGTAACAGTGGTACAGGGGAGTCTCAGCACTGTATTGCTCTGCACTCAACACTTACATTGCTCTGACAACAGTCTCATGTTTTTTATAAAAAGTGTATCATGCCATTCTTTGTAAAGAATCCTGCAATACCTGTTTATAAAACTGATGGCCGTTTACATGAAATAGGCAGTCATAAGAGACATAGGTGGTTTTACATGACAGACTCAGCCTTGTTCAAAATGTCTCCCATTGGTTAGAAATGAATGGGATAGCTCACTTAATACTAAAAGGAATATGAGAATAATCCACAGAAACAACTGTTCCATTGTACATAACACATTTATATGGCAAATTAGAAAGTGCAGTCCAGATTTTTCTAATTAACTAATGAAACATCTTGCACTATTAGAGAAAATTCAAAGATTTCACACAAGAAATGATAGAGCTAAAAAATAAAATTACTCTACGCAGATCGGAGATCTCAGTGTAGTCATTTTCATATACGCTTCCAAAGGGTGATTTGAACCTGATCTTCAAGACATTGTCAGACACTGTTCTTTTTAAAACACTGTCTGGAACACAAAACTTTTTGTGTTAAGTGCTTTGCTACCAAAGCTAAATATAAGTAATTGGAAAAAAAGGGATTAGTTAGTAACATAGAAGAAGGAATGAGCTTCCAGTAACAGTTAAACAATGCACTTTTCTACTGACTTTTAAAAACTCACTAGATAATGCTATGGAACATGAGACATAAGGACTTGGGGTTATATCAGTCAAGTTTCATCCATCTGTCCACGTGGAACCGGGGTGTCACTTCAACAGTCACAATCACCTAGAGCCAAGGTTTACACTATTGGGTGGCTAACCCTGATGCAGTAGTTCTTTCATACCACACCCCACTCACACGCACGCTCACAGTTATGGCCAATTTAGAGTGTCCAATCCACCTACTGCATGTCTTTGGAATGTAGGGAGGAAACTGGAGCACCCGGAAGAAACCCACGCAAACACAGGGAGGACATACAGACTCCACAAAGAATGCACCCCAGCCAAGAATCAAACTGAGAAGCCTCTTTCTGTAAGGCAACAATACTATCCAGTGCACCAATGTGCCACCTGAAAATGTAGGGCTCTTCTGTATGGTCAGTTATATCCATATCAGTAAAACAAGTATTTGTCAGGCATATGTTTATCATTGCCACCTCTTTACATAAAATTTTATGCAAAGTGTCACAGTATATCATGAAAGTCAGATGTCATGCATGAACACGGGGTCTTGAGCAGCACAAAGTATGTTTTGGGGTTTATCGTTTTGACAGTCACACTTCTCAAAGGAGATGGGTATATGGGTGGCTCATGATAGATATGTACCAGGTTTTATAAATTGTTAGAACTCCATCAACTGTAGCCTCTTCAGTGGAGTCCCAGATGTAACAATAGATGACCACATGGTAAAAAAGGTCCTGATGTATTAAGATGGTTAGCTATTCCACTCCCATGTATCTCTACCACTACCCCCCTCCCCCCACTGGGAGAGACCAGTGAGATGCAGAACATAAAAAACACCTGTGAGCATCTCGCAGGTATAAATGAGATGCAGTAGGGCAATGCATTTCATCAGAAAAATGTAAATTATACCAGCAGCTATGCACTCATGTTTCAGAGACTGTAATATAGGGTGATGTAAGGAATTATATCTTCACAAAATGGGTGGTGAATCTGCTTATTATTGCAGGAAAAATGGCAAAGGTGAACACAGGGGAATTAATGGAATAAGAAGAAGGGTGCAATAACTACAGGTACAGGAAAGATGCCTGCAGCCAGAATTCAGAATAGGCATGCAGGCAGAAGAAGGAGAACACAATAGCTATACTTACCTGTTTCCACCAGCAACACAGTGCATTTTGTATAATACAAGCTGGAACAAAGCTATGTGACTGAGTTGCTCCCAAATAAACCTTCAGAGAATTATATGCACATAGCCCAGTACTACATGCACATGCAATCTGTCAGGGTCACAGGAAACATATGCTCACCAACGTTTGCATGCATTTATATAAAAATCTGTCTTCTAGAAAAACTAATTAGATTTAAATATATATAATGCTAAGTACTGAATACTGCATACAGTTATACATGCAGCAAATGGTATGGTGCATGACACTAAATATGGTTTTACACAGTTAAGTGAACTGGCAGAAACTGTTTCCACTAAATTAATGCAGTGCGAAATTATAGTTGTCCTTGTACAATGTTATTTTTGGAATGTCGATACTTAAGGGTACCTAGAATTAAAATGTCTCACTTTATATGTGTATGTAAGAGAGTGTGTTATGGTAGTTAACAACTCTTACATGACTAAAATGTTTAGCTGCATATCAAAATTTTAGCCCTCACCACCACTGTGCATTTTTGATTAAATAAAGTTGTTAATGCAATTGTCACCAAAATATGACTTCAGCTGTACTTCTTTGCCTTTGCTTTTGTTGTGTCATTATTTCCCCAACAGCCACAGCATCATTACACGCACACACACATGGATGGACACACACACACACACACACACACACACACACACACACACACACACACACACACATTGCATGAAGTTCTGTTCTGCACCCTAACAGGTTTGACATGTATCTCATGTTAGGTCTCTAAATCTATTTTCTAGAAAGATGCCAACCCAGTAGCATTACTGTGCACTTATATTCCAGTGTCTACGCATTTATTCATGACAGAAGGCCCATTTATACATCTATTATTTGCATAATTATTAAAATTACAATGCAACAAATGCTAGAAATGCATACCACCATAAGAAGCCACAATTACTTCGCTGTGCAAAAGTGAATGCAGCTACAGAAGTAATTTTTAATATTTGAGTCTGGTATATTAAGGTAAACACGCCTATGATTGTGCCTCAGAGGAATATGCCCATGATTAAGTGGATGTAGTATCTGTGATGAAAGACTTTGTGTTCATTCAGTACAGCATTTATGGGTGAAGGACACCAAAAATAAACTAATGTGTCATTAGAAGCAACATTGAAACTGAAGGTACCGGTCAATCCAGCTGCAGATACTTTTGAAACAAAAATTAGAGGAAGGGACCTAAGTTCACAGATGTTTGGAAGAGACTTAAAGGTGCACATTATTCCAATACTCAGAATATTTAAAACTTCACACTGCCTTATAATACAAATTTACAGGCCAAGGTCTCATTGGGAATATTAGTTTCAATTCTGCTGCTCACCCTGGCAAAGAACACTAAAGTAGCACAGAGCAGGCATTAGAGGGTTACCTAGACAGTAATGGAGAGAGGTTTATAAGGCTCACAGCATCTGGCCTGTACTGGGAGAGGTAAGCTCTACTACACTCCCATATATATTGAATATAATCATTTGCAGGGTAATGTGGGGAAAGGGTAGGTGGTGTCCCACTGAACAGAAAGAATCAGGAATTGGGCGAGTTGGTAACAAATGTAAGAAAAGGTAAGGCAGCAAGCATTGGGCATCACCGCTTAATAATGCACAGATGGAGAGGACTGCATTGCATGTAGATCTATAACGATATTTAAAGGTGCTAGTAAATTATAAAAAAGGATGAGAGGTGCGTCACATGCATATGTCTGGCCAGCTGCAACATAAGCAGGCCAACACAATGCACTATAGGTATTCTTCCGTGGACTTATATGAATAATATTATATTAGATCAAGGGGATTCTATATCTGTTGTTACAGGTAATAAACTGTGATTTATCTGACAACAGATCGTGTTTTCACTGATTGATGTAAGCTGGTTGCAAAAAAACGATGTAGCGCTTATACATACTTCTACTGCCTGTATGCTTATTTCATTCCAGAAGAGGGTTATTTGTTTTATTCCCTAAAGCCAATTCCTATTTTGAAGGGCGGTGCTTCCGATAAAAAAATATTTGTTGGAAAATAAAAATACGTCACTTCGTTACTACTAATAATAAACTAACGGACATCAGCCTGAAATAAAAGCTGAAGGGGGTAGACACAAACTGTGATGTAGTTAAGCACACTCGTGTAGTCAACTATGTTTTTTTCTGAGCATCTCTTGGAAACTTTTATTATTAAAATATGTTGAATATCTAGAACTGTCTAAACTGATTATTACAGTACAGCAGCTATAGGAAACGTGCTTATTTGAGAGGAATGCACATCTAAAAAGCCATTTTATGGTTGTAAGTGGCAACTGTGTAAATAATGCGTCCCTTCCCTGTGTGTACATAAGGGGAATATTTTGAGGGCTGAGTACATTTTCTTAAGTTTTTAGTAGGTGATGAGGGCAACAACGTTAAGTCCAAGTTCAAAATATACATGTTTGGCTCACATTTACTATAAACATTACCTTTATTTTGGTCAGTACAACCAAGCTATTAACTCAAAAATTATGAAAAAAGCCAAAAATACTAGATAGGACAAAGGTGCAAAATCGGGGGCATATTTTAAATATTGTTCATAAACTTCTAAAGTTGAAAATAAGAATAACATGTTTTGAATTAGCATTTATTTTCTAAAGGAATGAAACTGCAGTTTTACATATTATTTAGTGACATCAATCCTCAATGATTTGCCAGAAAAACACAGACACAGTGAGGAAAATACCAAAAATGTGAGGCAAAAATCTGGATAGTTTGCGACATTCTGGTCTCTTGAAATGTACACAGAGCAGCCGGGATGGGACATATAAGATAAGGTCATACTTTTTAAAGCGTGCGTGTGTGTGTGTGTGTGTGGGGGTGAACATTCTAGGCCAATGGTACATTAGTCATTTATTAATTAATAATGGCAAAATATAGTAAGGGATACCAACAGGCGTACACCCTGAGACGCCAAACAACTGAGTTTGTGGTGATGAGCTTCAAGGTGTGTGGTACGAATCCCACTGCCTGATGCATGACGTTTCCAAGGCACATTGATGAATCCCTTGCAATATGGACACTTAGCGAATAATATGTTTAAAAAACTTTCTTAGAGGTGAACCGTGAAAAGAAACTCTACACTATAAAAATTACTTGATTAAATAGACTACTCGTCAGGCATTACCTTTCTGTGTGTGTGTGAACAACAGTTTGAAATACAAACAATCTATTTAATTCTTAGGTGCCCCTCTTTATGTAGGTGCGGGAAAACACTTTTTATGTCGCAAACAAAGGAGGTCTAACTGGCATAAATAATTGTTGTACGGTATAATTATAAACGCTCATGAGAAGACAAATGCGAGAAACAGATCTAAAGCCATTCTGCCCAGAGAAAACAAAAGAAAAAAATGTTCACTTTCCTGGTCTCCTCCTGTAAATGTTAACTTAAGGTATGGACGCATTTTTATGTATTAGAATAATATGATATCCCTAATTCGGAACCATGAGGCTCCCCGAAATGCATAAATAAATAATCAATTAATGAGGAGAATCTGCTGATGTTCAGACCAGCTTATGTTATGTGCGGAGTATGAGGAAATGGGGTTTAAACCCACCGTTCCTTCAAAGTGCTTCATTTGCAATACTTTAGTTTTGATTACTGGAATATCAGAAAGCATGTCTTGGCAATCCCAGTGAGTTACTCACTCATTTGCCGCAAAGTGAATGCTGCCCCAACTTCCCCTTAGGCTGCCAGCTGAAACCCGACACCAGAGGGTTAATAGACCCCCCTCCCCCTTTGTTAGCCTTAATTTTAATCCTCTGATGGGTCGGCTGCGCACGTTGTTGGATCTGGTAGGAAGAAAGCGTTAACTATTATCTGCTTCTAGCCGGGCCATCTGCTGTTGTAGGAAATTCAAAACCCTGGAGATCTACTTATATCCACATCGTAAACGAGAAAAGATGTTTTAATTAAGGGAAATCAGGTTAACTTAGCTCTAATTTACAAGCCGCCTGCTTAATGAATTGTCTGTGCTGCTCTCTCTTTGTAGAGAGTAAATCGGAGGATCTCTTTCCTCTGCAGTTCAGACACTAATTAACTAACCAAGAATTTCAGTAGCAACCCCACTTTCCTCTAATAGTTTTACCGAAAGCCAACCTGGTCATTACTTATACAAATTGCCAATTAAATTTGATTGATTTAATGAAATGGGATTTTATTTTTCACTTATAACTTGACTTGCCTTTAGCTTGTGGACTATGTGTCCTTATCAATGAATTTAATCTATAATTTAAATAAAAGTGAAACACCAGTATACAGCCTTTTAAAATCAGGCACATCTTTGGCCAAGTGCATTGAAATTCACAGTATAATTACAAGCATGTGTACATATACAGTGAAAACACACACGCGTACTCACTAAAGGCTCAAAAAGCAGATCAAAGTAACAGTGTTTGGGATTTAATGTTTTTTAAAAATAATTAAAAAATACTCCCACAACAAAACAAAAATACGATGCTGCTTAATTAAATATGTTATCCTGTTTATAGAACCTGTAGCTAATTATTTAGAGTCATTTAATCTACTCAATTTGCACCTTAATTAAACTGCACGGTTACTGTGTTAAGTGAAATTTCTGAGGATTTTGGCGCCCTCCAGTGGTTGACTCCGTTCTTGGAGTCTCAACCTGGAGACAAAAAGCCAGAATGTTGATTTTCCGCCTGAACGTTTTCAACTAAACAAAGAATGTGAAGGCCTCCTTTTGGCTCATTAGGTGACGTAGGGGTTATGAAGGGATGAATTAATAACAATACTGAAATGAAATAAGCGTTTCTGAACACATGCAGTGCTGAGCTTATTATAGACATCTAGTTCCGCTATTTCCTTTACACAAAATGTCAAACTGAGATTATGAAGCCCCGACAGAAAAAGTCAAACCACCAAAGAAGCTGGATTTTGCCTCAAGTGTTAATCTTTAACGGTTTCCAACAGCATCCAATACCGCTCAGTTGTCCAGATTTTTGCGTCATATTTTTGGTCTGTTTCTAATAAAATCTATCATTTTCTGGTAACTCGATGAAGACTGAAGTCTCTAAATAATGACATACATTTGAGTTTCAGACTTCATATCCTTCAGAAAAATGCGTGCCAACACAAATCCTGTTCTAGTACATTTCCGGGTTAATAAGAGCAATATTTAAAAACTCTCCCTATTTTAGGGCCTTTGTCCCCCGCTATTTCACGCTTTGTCCAGCTTTCACTGAGAGGTTGACAGGTGAGTCACAACACAAAAACATGTCTGCATAGTTACCTCAAGTAAGACTCTCCAATAGTATATTTCAAGAAATGTACTCCACGTTAAGTTTCTCTGCCACCAAAGGGCAAAAAGTGGTAATCATAACCTCTAAACATAGTTTTAGTACACAGGGGCATGGATAACATTTGTGGAACGTAAGTATGCTGTTGTCTCGCAAACAGGCAATTTTACAATTATCATTCTTATTTTTAAGAACTTCTTTCCTGTTGGGAAAGAATGTAAGCTTTAATAAATATATATACCATGAACCCTTCTTAGATTCTTCAGTACTTTAAAAGGTGTCGCTTGCTCCTCATTTCAACTCTCTGGCAGGCCTCGTCACTGACTAGTGATTACACCTCCCTCCCCCATCTGGCTCTTTTTTAATGTGGTGGTGTGTGTCTTTTCTCCATTGTCCGCCGTGTTATTTATTGACAAGTTTTTTAAAGCCACACTTCTGTCGCCCTCAGAGAGCGGCAGGGTGCCAATCGCTTCTGCCCCATTAACCCATTGTCACAAAAGCAGCCGCGAACAAAAGAGGCTGCAATTGGATCGGCTCTCTTATTGAATCTCCCATTGTCTGCTGGAGTAAATTGACATTGTCCCTCACACCCTGGGTTTGTGGCAGGCTCGTGGGCACGAATTTATTAGCATCCCAATCCACACCATGAAATGAATCTGTAATTGCAAAAATGTTAAGCAGTGCATCATACCCCCCCCCCAAAAAAAAAAAATCTTTATTCACTTGTAAACAAGTCGGGCGCTTTAATGATGTTGGCTCCAAACTTGGCAGATTGCAATTAAATGAGGGGATAACTGCATTACCAACTGCGTGGATCCTAATGGAGAGCTGAAAGATGTTATTGAATGTAACAGGGTTGGAAGTCCGTTATTAATCTTGTTAAAACTATAGAGTTAAACACTCACAACAGAACCGAATACTTTCCTCTCAAAAGACATGAAAGTCCACCTGCCAGTTTATATATCTATGTTATAATTTTAACACAAATCAGTAAAAAAATGAACGACTTGGCACTCACGTGCTTACTAAAGACAGTTGCAGCAATAGTTGTAATTAATTTTGCACTAAACGTGCAACTCCATATTCCTGACACTGAAATAGTTACAAAGGTACCCACTGCTATTAGACGAGTATTATAAAATGAAGCATAAGAAGTACTGTATTTCTTATTTTGCTCCAGTGCTCTTTTTATTTAAACACTTTTGAGCATCTGTTGTTTTTGTTTCAGGTAACATTATGCTGTAGAAAACTTCATGACAATAGTCATCATAAAGCATCATAACAGATTTCTTCACGAGTGTTTTTTAACTGAATAATTGATGCTGTGCAGTAATTGTAGTAGCTTATAAAATAAATACATAAATAAAACGGTAGAAGATGAATGAAATACCTTCTGGGTTCGAGGCAAAGGCAAAGCCCTGACTGGTCTATTGAAAGTATAACCATGTAGGTGGACGATTTCAATTGTCCCTCACACCCTGGGTTTGTGGCAGGCTCGTAGGTACGAATTTATTAGCATCCCAATCCACACCATGAAATGAATATGTAATTGCAAAAATATTGGGCCACGATGACTTTATAGTTTGTTGTTTCCTATACCATTTAAAGAGTGAAACTTCAGCAAGTAAAAGCCAATATTGTATACGATTCGCATTTCGGGTCTTTACCAAGATAATTTGACATGCATGACAGAAATCAACATAATACTATATTATCATTGTTTTGGGTTAAGAACGTTTTAAAATTTGCAGCCCTCCCCGTATCCTAGATGATTAATAATAATAATAATAATAATAATAATAATAATAATACAAGAGAGAAAGAGATTGTGTGTGTGTGTGACCGTTGCACTAATAGCTAAAAGGGACAAAACAAAATAATCAATTAACAGATTAAAATGTTTTCCAGTGAAGTAGTTTCATTACTTTTTTGAACAGTCTAACGTTTTCCTGCAAGTACAGGCTGGTACCTTGCAAATGTAAATTGCTTCGTTTTCACTTTCAGCCTAACAAGTTTGGGACAGTTTTATTTATGGAACGCACTTTTCTAGCCATGTATCTCAGTTGTCAAACACTTTTGCGTTACTTCATTTTTATCTTTCAGAAACCTTGTGCATTACGGGGAGAAGGCAACATTACTCAATGGAAACATGTTTTAAATTATATTATTATGCATTTGTAATTCATGCTGGTGTTTAGTCCACAGCCATTATTAGCATTAGTATGTCTGACTTCACAGTGATTTGGATTTCTAGTTTCAAGATAACGTGTCACACATTTTAGTCCACTGGTCACACACGATTAAGTCACATAACTGATAGACTGAGAGTCATTTTTCTTGTAGCAGCTTCATTTTGGAGAGTTGGTGAGGGAGAGGGAATATGTTGGGGAACAACAGGTACATGCGCACATACACATTTACACACAGGTACATTTTCCTATCTCCTCACCTCAGGACATCACTTCTGGGGCCAGCAGTAAGGTATCCCTGCAGTTAGACTGCTGAAGGTGCATTAAATAAAGCTGGTGCTCTTTGCATCCGGGCTCTGCATCTCAGACTCATTCCCCACTAACTACTGTTGAAGAACTCTTATCTTCCGAAGATCACCCTTCACCTCTTACAATAATAGGAAGTATTTAACCTTCCAAATACTTTCCTTTAGCTTCCCTGAAATATATTGTAGAACAGTATTTCCTTGTGAGACATTTGTGCAGGTGTGTGGAGAAAATTAGAGCTTTCTTAAACGAAGTTTCTTAAGACTAAAGACTCCACATAATAATAAAAAAAAAAGTTGTGTGTTAAGTAAAAAAAAAAAAAACACTCATTATTTGATAAAATATTTTATTAAATAGCTAGATTAATTAAAATAAGTCCCACAGGAGTTGTGGATGGGATATTGATTAAACATTCATAATAATTTGAGGTGGGTTTATGGGTTTAAATAAACTTAACTACATAGTATAGCTTTTTACAGGGGCTGCATATGCCTTGCTAGAAATGAGGGTTAAAGAACAGACTGTGGTTCAACTGTATATCATTGATAGTAAGTTAGTAGGTACTCTGACCCTGAACTGGATAAGACAGTAATTAATTTATGCCATTCAGCATTCTGAGACTGAGCTGCAAGTAACCTTTTTCAGGTAGATACCTTTAAATGACAAGATAACCTCACAAAGCAGGCTTCCACCACATACCTTCTGCGATACTCTATTAACCTACTAATAAAGGGATACTAAAAGAGAAGGAATCTCAAATTCACAATCAGAATGTTTCGGAACATTATAAGCATTGAATATGGGCAGGGATAAGGCCTTAAGTAGAAATGTGTTACTGCCAGGGTTATGCAGGGTGCTGCTTTTCAGACAACACTAAATGGCCCAGGTAATCTACAACATATTTGATGTCAATAGAGTAATTTAAAGTTCCAATAAATTTATATTACACTGCTTTCTGCTTCTTGAATTTTCTTCTTTTGGCTATTCCAGACCATCTGTTCTCCACATTGACACTACTGAGTTAATTTAGTCAAATAGCACCTTATCAGTCAATAAGATTTTGTGGTAGAACAGACTACTGCTCAGTAATACATAACATTTTAATTATTACGTTTACTACATTATTACAGTGACAGTGTTTCTGTTTTATCACAGGTGTGCGCATGTTGTAATTCATTTTGTTTCCTGATAACTGGTTTAGCCCACAGAGATTATAGGAATCAAACACCAGCCTACAGGCAAAGCAAGATTACAACTCCTAGTCAACCTTTTGTGTTACCATGTCAGACCAGAAAATAACATCATTAACATTTTTTATTGTGTCCCTTCATTCATATTGTAACGTTTTGCCCCTGACTCTCCGTTTACTTAAAACACGTCCATTTCCTGTACTTTATTCTTGATAGGCTGGTGTCACAGAAATATACCATATCCATGCCTGTATTTTACACATGGATTAATGTATATATTTATTTGTTTATTGGGCAGGTAAGGTAATATACTTTAATCCCTTTTAATTCTAACATGAGTACAGTGTAGAAAGAGTATATACATTACCCTTATGGAACAAACTTCAGTAGTTTGTAAACATGGGGGTATAGATATGAAATAATAGGTTACCAGTGTTAGCCTGCCAAACATGTAGCAATGACTCCTTTCTAAAATGTGGTTAGTACTAGTGAAAGCAAAACAATATGTGGTCATTTGTAGTGTCAGCATGTTAAACATACAGTTACTATTAGCAGTAGTGCACTAGACAAGCTATATTGGTATAAACATACTCATTATGTGGTCATTATTAATGATAACATACTGAATATGTGACTTTTATTAATGATAGCATACGAAACATATGGCTTTTACCAGGGACAGCATACTAAATGCTGTTATAGCATGTGACAGCATATGAAATATGTGCTTATTATTAGTGACACCATAAGAAATATGTAGCCATTATGTTACAAGTCACAGCTTACTAAATATACATTTATTACTAACATCGACCTACAAAGTATGTAGTGATTACTAGTGACACAGTATGTTTAATATGTGGCTCTTACCAGCAGCATACTACATTATGTGACTATTAAGCCTGTGTTTTGTGATCATTTCCCCCTTGAATCCTTACATTGTGTTTCTTTATATTGATATAGTAAGATGTAAATATTGTGGCTTATACGTGTATTCAGACATTTATTGTCTGTGTTTTATGTGTACATAAATAAATTATATGACTGTTACACATCCTCAAGTTAATTAATCCCTTCACTATAACACTATTCACAGACATCTCACCAAAGCAACATCAGATTAGATCCTGTTCATCTACCTAGTTACAACACTGTCTTGTTGAAGTCATCGTCAGACTTCAATTTACTGGGGTATAGTCAAGGTAAAGATCATTACATAAAGTAAGGTACAGGCAAGGGTACAAATTTAGCTTGCAAAGGGGATCTGGTTAACATGACTGTCAGGAGAGGTAGCACAAGGTACAGGAAATAGGAAAGTAAGCAAAGATAGGAGTGTTAGAGACAACCTAAAATATGACAGCTTTAACACATTGTGGTATTATTTCAAGGATGGGGATCTGATAGCTGATCATATGCCAAAATATGAACTTCAGAGTGTCATCTACTGAAACTCCTAAACTGAATACAGCTGACCTCGATTATTAAGTACATTTTCAAGTTCATCTTGAATGTATGATTTCCCACTCCAAAAGGAAGATAATTATAGACAGGGAGTCATGCAAGGCTCATTAATCCAGAGTGGTTTCAGATTTCAGGACTCCTGTGGAAACCAATGACTACAGAAACATAGGCTGTGACAGTAGATATGAATCTCTTACCTCTCCTTGTTTTCCATTTTCCTTACCTCACTATTAGAAAATTCTGTAGAGATTGAGTTCTGTTACTGTTTATTCACCCTACAATCCCCTTAGATATATTGTTCCAGTCATCCACAGTGAGGTTTGGATGCAGATGTGTATCAGCCCCAGTCAACAGCCAGTCACAATACTTTAATGTGGTCCTTTTGCATTAAAATACAAGAACCTGGTGAAGTCCCCAATGAGGAATAAAAGTGCTTAACAAGGAGTTTATTGTTTTATTAAAGTGATTTTTAATAGTTGAACTTTTGCGGAATATTGTACTAGTCAAGCTTTGTGTTACTATTTTATCCCTTCACATTTTCTAATCCGTTACCATGGCCCCTGCTCTATTTTTCTGTATCGTATTGCACACACAAATTTCACGTTTTGCATTTTAGTCCAGGCTGTTTCTAAGTTTTACTCTTCCCTGTTACTTTTCTGTCACACTTTCCACCCCCTTCTATTATTTTCTTTCCTTCTTTACCTGCTCTTTTTTCCTCATCACGTTTATTGTAAAACTGACCCAGGTTTATTCAGGCTTGCTTTTATAGATGAAGTTTCTTCTGGCAACCAGCTTAACCATATTTATAACTTGTTTAGTAGAGTCCTCCTCTTACCATATATTCCTACTCTATTGTCACAGGATGTATGCCGCGGTGGTACGGCGGTAGCATTGTTACCTCACAGCAAGAGGTTCTCCCATTCGATTCTCGGCTTGGCTTGGGAGTGCCTTCTGTGTGGAGTCTGCATGTCCTCCCCGTGGTTGGGTAGTGTTCGAAAGACATGCGTGCGTAAATGGGCGTCCCTTTGTTGAAGGTTGGGTGTCGAGCTGGCACCTCGGCGTTACGTAAAAATCTACTGCCAATCATTAGTGGACCAGAGTTCCGCTGTGGCGACCCCTTACCGGGAAAAAGCTGAAAGACCAACAACAACATTGTCACAGGACGTGCTTTGTCTAGTTAGGTTTTGCTGCACTTATTAAGCAGCACACCAAATTCACTGTTGGTACATTTTCTGTTCTTCATATAAACCAATAGTATAAATTGTTTTCTCTCTTCACTGTGGCACTATGCCTACAACATTACTGCTCAGTTTTGTTTATGTTGAACCATTGAACTGAAATACCAAAGATAAAAATACAGTTGCACATAAGTTTGTCATATGACAATAAGCAAATTTACATAACTAGTCACTATGCATAGGGTGTATGTGATTTAGAAAACCCATCAACATGATGCAGTCAGCTGAAATATCATGGTCAGCAATGTTACATGTTAATGACTGTAGAGTTAAGTACCACTCATTCTAATAAGGCAAAAAAAAAAAAAAAGAACTGGAGGAGCAATTTAGAAATGTTTAAAGGCCATTCTTCGATGCTGGGCCCATTTTAGATTTTTACACAGCCATATGCTCACATTCAGACAGAGTGAAGTTGTGTACAATGTTAGGGATTGCTGCAGCTATTGTAAATGTGTAAGTCCAAGAGGCTCTTATATAACATATATTATATATATATATATATATATATATATATATATATATATATATATATATATAAATATATATATATATATATATATATATATATATATATATATATATATATATATATAAATATAGGTTTACTATTACTTTCATGAAATGGAGGGTATTGAGTGACACATGCTTGAGTTACTGTTTTCAAAACAGCAGTTATAGAAATCAAAAATGATCAATTTCTAATGTTCGAGTGATGTGTTACACTCGATCATTCCTGATTTGACGTGCTGGGAGATTGCGGTTCAGTGGGCAACAGGGAATTAGTCCATTTCTTCATTGTAGTGTGATCTCGGAGTTGGTAAATTTAATATGCAGGGTTGTGGGGGTGCAGACGGGCCACCCTGCAAAACAGTAGCATTAACGTACCATTGACTGTAGAGTGCAATAGTATGTTAATGTGCATAGCATGCGTGACTGATGTCACCTCCTGCTATATCGAATACATCGAACCACAGTTGTCGATGTATTCATTTTCGCCTTGGTTTACTTTTCCACATTCCAGATTCAGCATTTTGGGTTGACATTCTAAACGGTCGACCGAAGCAGATTCGGAATGCCAATAATAAACTTTATATATATATATATATATATATATATATATATATATATACACACACACACACACACACACACACACATATATATATATATATATATATATATATATATATATATATATATATATATATATATATACACACACACACACACACACACACACACAGACACACACACATAAATATATATATATATATATATATATATATATATATATATATATATACCCACAGTCTTTAAGGAAATTTCAGGCATGGTATGTGTGTTGACCATATATTTCCCACAAAGCAATTATGCAAGTGAAACTAAACAAAAGCCTTAATTAGAACAACAATTTAAATAAGGTTGTGGTTAGTTACTTATCTGCAAGGCGCAAAACAGTAACAAAGTAATGAACATTACCCAGAGTACAAACCCAGAGGGATGTCTACCATCAGCTTTAACTGCCATCTACACTCTAATGCTTGTGGCAAACTTGCGCCTCTTAAGACAACTTTGTCCAGTAAATCACAAAAGTGCTGACAAACTGACATCCCTCACAGGCATTAGGGTCTAGGAACTGTAAATGTAACATTCTAGAACTGAATTAATTGTGTAAAAAGTAACCCTTAATTTGCATATGCAGATATCTCTAAATTAGAAATAAAGTTTTTGACAAAAATCAGCTTGCAGGATTCAAACCCTTTCAAATCAGTTTTCTTCTATGGCAAAATGAGGCTTTAGGTTTCTTGTTATGCTTATATTGTGTAGATTCACCCCTCTGGCTGTGGTGATTATGCTAACTAGGTCTCATCTCATTATTGTTTCAGAATCACTCAAGTTGTGTGATGAACAAACATGATAAACATCTTGAGGATTATTAAACAATGTCATGTACACGCCTGAGACTCTGCAGCCAGCTCCGCACACAAACAAGTAGCCCATGATTATAGGAGTGAAGGCATTGTCTTACTATCATCAACCATCTGAACATGGAGTTAATGTTGAGTATATATTCTCAGCAGTAAACAGAGGGATGGAGGACTGCCACGTTTCCCACTTTAAGATGGCATTGGATGAATAAAAACTGACTACCTGTATTTTATTATTTTGCCACCTGTCATGCAAATAAGATTCCTTTCAGTGCCCATCATTGCATGAAGAACATGACGTGCAAGAACTGTTTTGAGAACAAATTCTCTGCCACTTCCCCTGAGATCTTTGAAGGTGCGATGGTTAAAGCTGGAGAATGGGAGGGTAGTGCTCATTGTAGGGCACAGATGTGGTTTGAGGAGGAGTCCAGGATTTTTCTGGACATCCTTCATAAGCAGAGCAGGTGGAGACTCCTGCAGAGGGCTATACCAGATCATGGTATAAGAATGATGACTGAAATAGCTTGACCAAAACTGTCATCTGTACTATTTACACCCCACAAATGGGGAACAATGTCATCGCCACTACAGTCACTTGAGTTGCTGCAAATCTGACCTCCTTGGCCAATGGGAGGCTGAAGTTATGGCATAGTTATCATCATATATTGTAAGTATACCCTCTTTTAGGTAAACTAATAACCTGTAAGTGCATGCCCCCATTCAAAATAATTTTATGCCCTGTTTATGTCTCCAGCCCTGGAGAGATTGAAAGGAACAGGAAGATGCACAGGAACAGACTAGAGTGCCTACAGGAGTACCTAGGTTAAGTATAGCTGCTGTTGTGAAATATGTGTCTGCTTCCATAGGGACAGTTGTAGCTATAAAACTAAGTCTGTATAAATGTTGCACAGCAGTACCATATCTGCCAGTACTGACATACCTTGATGGAATTAGAATGACTTTGCATTGTTAGAATTGTGCCTCTGTATGCCTTCCACCCATGTAGGTAGACAAGTGGCTTATCTTGTAAAGTGTATGTAAACTGATATTGCAATGGTGGCTGTGGGTTTAATCCCTACCCCCCTCCAAAAAATATTATACTGTCATGGCAGAGTATATATATGTCATCCCAGTAATATCAAACTAATAATACAAGGTCCATATATGAAATATCCATAATTGCTAGTTTGATGAGTATTTCAAACTATTCATTAGACATAGCCATCCCTTGTCTATCATCTTTGCTTGAAATGTTTATTGTGTGACCAGTATGTTCCTTATGTATATGTACAGGTGCATTATTGTCATAACTGAATCAGCATCACTGCTACAAGCACTGATGTGTATCCTGATAAACAGATTGCATGAAGATGGCTTTTGGCTTAGGCTCCCCGCAAATGTAATAGACAAACAGGTTGATGACACATCTGTATTAAGTCTTACTATTAAAGGGCTAATTTTGCTTCACTGTATGATTATCAACATAGTGAAGAGTGAAATTTCATTGTTTTCCTGTGTGTTCCCCCACCCCTTTGCCAGTATCCTTTATCTTTCATAAATTTATTTATTTCTCTCAGTTTCTATTACCATTATATGCAGCAGCACAGGAACCTGCATTAACCACACTGTCAGGGCTTGTCATTTCCCACATATGGCAGCAATATTGCCACCACCACCACACTAATCCAGCACATCTGGGTCTCAGCCAGCCACAGTCACCTTCAAACATCCTGTCTTATATGCACTGCCTGCATCAAGTAGCCCTGCACCAGAGGGTGGTACAGTGGTACTTGCCAGCAGCACTGCAAATGGAGTTGACACTTTTGTCACCTATCAAAAGATGGCAGAGCTTGTGGAGGAGATAATAGATGAGAAATTGGATGCCTGCATTGACCAAATAGAACCCATGCTATGACGACTCATTAAATTGTGTCCCTGCCCAGTGTTGTCTCCAGATTCAGAGGCAGAACCCATTGGTTACATCTCCTAGGGTGATATGTGATCTCTCACTGGGTTTAAGCTAGCAGACACTGCATTTTTGAAAACCCAATCATATCCCCAAACAAAGTGTTCCCCTCCCTCTTGTGTATATGCCCACCACTATATGTTGTAAAATCCTTCCTTCAACATTATCCTCCCACTATTTGTCTGATGTCACTTTCACTATTTTGTTTCCCCCTCACTCATTGTGTTTCCCCGCACACTGTCAGTTGTGTGTTTAACCTGTGACTGTGACCTACCCCCCATCTTACCCATGTCTTACTTCCTTGACTTCCTTTCTCAACCTTTCCTTCTCAACAAAGAAACTAAAAGGGTACCTGTCCCACAAAAAATACTCCCACCAGAAACTCTCCACTTCCTGAACATTTCACTAATGTACACATGACTGGCTACAATTGTTCAGCCTAAAAGTGTAGTTTTCTAACAAATCATTATGAATTACACTCAGTAAATAATTACAAATGTTGTAGGTTAGCAGGATTATTTAGCTAAGAAGTTTGAGAAGTATGCTTCTATTTTACCTTTCTCATGCTCCTTCCACACAAATTGCCATAGGTCACACAAATGAGCTGATCACAGATGCTCTTCACCATGCAAATATGAAATAAGGTAAATGTTATATTGTGTGTATAAAACAGCCTCCATGGCTCAGTGCATTCATGCAGTGATGTGTACACTGGCAATACACTCAGTGGAGAATTTTGATCCCCAGATGGTTATATGTCATTTTACAGTGTCAGTTTTAATCCTTTAGCACTTCAACCATTCATCACTATAAGGTCTGCCTTGGCTTCTCTTTCTGATGTACAGATCTAGAGACTATCACTTAGAAATGCAGGGGTTCAAATCCATTGAAGGTTACCTTATATCAGTCTGCAAAAAATCCATATCACACATTAATAACGTTCATTGTTTACTCATATGAGCTAATCAGCATTGTATTACAATGTAAATATGAAATATGATAAAACTAATGTGTATAATCCAACTGCTTCCATGACCGAGTATACTCATGCAGTAATGTGTACATTATAAATACATGATGGGTGGTTTTAATCCCCTAAAAGCTATATGTTGTTCAACAATGTTAAGTTTTCATTTGTTAACACTGTTCTAACATTTCCATGAATTCGTATTTCATCAGTCTTTCCTATGAGTACTTTCTTGGCTTGATTCGTTAATGCCATTGTCTAGAGGATATCATTGACAGATGATTCAGAAGTGTTTCTCTTTTTTGTTATCATGGGTTCAGTTTTCATGAAATGCATTTTTCACAATCCTTTCATATGAATGATTTCATGGCACATCTTGCTAATGTTCTGATTTAAAGAATATGTGACAAAGGCAGAGGTTCACATCCTTTCAGATGCATTTCTCTTTCTTGCTATTCTTTGTTCCATTTCCCTGAAATGAAATATTCCTATCACCAGGTTGTATATTATGTCAGGGAGTTTGGCACTTTCTAACTAAATATATTTATGCATTCAGCTACCATTATTGAGCTAAGATGTTGAGAGATATGCTCCTACTCCACCTGCACCCTGCTCATTCCATATTTGTGCACCTTGTATTCTTTATTCTGCTTGCTCACCCTTTTAATCTCTCTCTCTCTCCTATACTCCCATTTCCAACCTGTAATCTAGTCAAAATAGATAAACATGCCATACATACGTCTGCAAAGAACTTAAAAAATATTCTTTCTGCATTCATACATTGCCCAACAGTTGGCAGAGAGCAATGCTGATGGTTGTATATAACCACAAATGGCATTCCATGTCCTATGGCAAAAATGAAGAAAATGCTTGGCATGTGATAATCCATTGTGCAAATATACTAAGCATTACTCAGCATATCAGTCTATAATTTAGTCCAGTTAATGCATTTATTCTAACTCTTGTGATGGCTCAGTGTACTCATGCATCATTTTTTACAGCATCAATGCACTCGTTGTTGGTTTCAAATCCCGCGGAGGTTGTAAGCTGTTTTACAATGTTCGGTTTGCAGTCTGCATGTTTGTTATATTTCCCTGATGTGTATGTGTGTGTGTGTGTGTGTGTGTGTGTGTGTGTGTGTGTGTGTGTGTGTGTGTGTATTAAGACCACTTTTACTCTGATATATTCAGTTGCTCTCCTTGCTAATGTACTGATATAGAGACTTTCACTGGGAAAGTCATGAGCTCAGTTCCATTGAGGCCTGTCTTTCTTTACTTGCCATCATTTTTTCATGTGGTACTTTTCCTGATTTGTGTATTTTATGACTGCTTTTACTCTGACTGCTACAGTGGTTCCCCATGCTAATGCACTTGTATGGAGAATTTCAGTAGTTAAGGCATGGGCTCAATTCACTTGAGGCCTATCTTTCTCTTCTCTTCTTGCATCAGTCTGTACATTAGCTACATTTCCCTGCTATGTTTGCTTTATGACTAATTTCACTCTGACAGCTGCAGTGGCTACCTTTGCTATGAAACAGGTTGACATATTGGCATGTGGACAGAATTGATGGATTAACTCTCCCAAGGGTATAATATTTTCAATTTTAATTAAAGTAACATAGTAATACAAATGCACTGATCACTCCTTGATGTTGTCAGGACTGGTGCAGGTCAGTACATCATGTTTCTTTATTGTAGCCCACCTCACCTGTTTAGGTTTCACATTATTCAGCATTCGTATATTGCCATACCAATTACTCTGTTCTGCTCTTCTGCCATGCTTTGTTGCACAGCACCCTTTACACTTTTTATGTCAGTCTCTGTGGATTGGAGCTATAGTATAACCTCTACTCTACCCTCAACCATCCATGGTATTTTCCCTTTCATTGCACATTTCACTGTATATATATATATATATATATATATATATATATATATATATATATATATAAAACAGTGAATTACCAGAGCTCCAGCACCTTCAGTGTTATCTCTGTTGTTAGTATTTAACTTTAGCCATGATGTGATCTAATATGATGTAAGCAGGGAGCTGTAGTGCTTATTGTGCACATAGGTCTGAACACATGCCTGTATAAGAGGCTCTGTTTCTCATAGTGAACTCAGTGTAAATAGTGCTGGCTTGACTGTGATTTCTGGAATGCATATCAGGTCAAGTACTGTCTGTGCTTTGGCAGTATCATAACCTGAAGTTTTATTTCATAAACAGCTGGTATTATTTTAAAGTTACTCGCTTACATAGTGCCAGTCTGCACTACCCTTGTTGTGTGTTTCTGCTTTCCTCCAGAACCACAGTCATAGTAGAAGGTCTTCAGTACTGTTTACAAAATCTGCTCAACTCTATGAATGGTATATCTCATGTGGATTAATATTCGGGTTGGAAATTACCTCATATCTTTCATAATGCCATTGTGTGTGTTCTGCCAACTGTGCAGTGAGGTAGCAGGATCTGTATGTCCATAAGTACTGCACCTGTCACCCTTGGGATTCCGGATACTGGCTAAAGCTCTTGCAACCCCTATAGTGCCTTTTTTAGGCAAGGTTTAAATGATAAATTCGCCACCGTAATGGGTACAAGCAAGCAAAATCTGAGGGTAATGCTAGTTAATGCTAGAAGTCTAAACCTCAAAATGCACTCACTCAAGGCACTCCTTAAAATGGAGAACATTGACATCTGTGCAGTGACAGAGACCTGGTTCAAGGCTCCAGAGAGCACCCCTGCATTACAAGGCTATAATTCATACCACACCTTTCGGCCACCTAACCTGGACCGAAACACTAAAGGCGGGGAGGCGTGTCCATATTCATTAAGGATATCCACACCTCCAGGCTAGTTGCTCAGCATAATGCATTCGAGATTATCCAAGTGCAACTAACTCTGGGCAAGACCACAATCCAAATTGTAGCTTGCTACAGATCCCCCACCATGCCCCAGGATTCCCACTCCTCATTTCTTGATACACTGGAAAATATTAGGGTACAATCTAACACCCTAATAATGGGTGATTTCAACTACCCCACCATTAACTGGGAAAACTACTTATGTACCAACTCTTGTGCTCAACGTTTTCTGGAATTCATAAATTCCAACGCCTTGGATCAACTTATCCACACCTCCATCAGGGTCAGCAATATCCTAGACCTGGTTATTACCAACATGGGCAACCGGTGTTTCACACCAGAGGTCAGTTCCTTGTTGGTCAGATCCAACCACAAGCTAATCACCCTGGACATCCACATCCCACCCCCACCCCTATTAGGGAAACCATCATAAAAAATTTCTCCAAAGCCAACTTCACACTTCTTAAGACAGAAGTGGCAAACTTCACGACACCCATGCTGACAGACAATAGAGGTATGACTGTTGAATCCTATACAAATGCGCTTTATAAGCACTTACACGAGTGTATGGATTGTGCAATCCCTAACAGAACCAAGATGCTATCCTCCAAAAAAAAAGAAAGCCAATCTGGTGATCCCCTGCTATAAACAAACTCTACAACAGAAGAAAGAAACTGTTGTAAAAAAGAGTAAAATCTCATGATTGGAGGAACTCCGTGGTCAGCCTCAGTAAGAAGCTGAGATCCCTAATAAAATCCTCCAAAGCTAGTTACGAAAACAAAATTGCCACTAATTCTAAAGACAACCATAAAGCATTCTATAGCTATGTCAAGAATTTCAATGGCAACACTCAGATCTGCTCTGAGTTACAGCACAATGGCACTAAATATACAGAACCAACTGATATTGCCAACATCCTGGCAGATAGGTTCAGTGCTAACTTTACCCCTCCCTCACCCCCTAAAAGGCCCATCTCTATACTGGATGAATGCAAAATTCCTGTAATCATGGCTGCACAGGTAAAAAACACACTCTCCAAAGCCAAGAACACAGCATCCATGGGACCTGACAACATCCCAGGCTGTGTTCTACACGAACTACAAAACGAACTGGCACCCCACCTAAGCACCATGTTCAATCATAGCCTCACTTCAGGCTTTATGCCCACTGAATGGCACACAGCAACGGATATCCCAGTCCAAAAAGGGGGAGCCACCATGGACCCTGGGAACTACCACCCCATCAGCCTGAAGAGCCTAGTCTGCAAGGCTATGGAACGTATCATCATGGAACTTATAAACAATGACATTGGTAATCTCCAAACTCTGGACCCTACCCAGTTTGAGTTTGTAAAAGGCAAATCATGTCTCCTAAACCTGATAGACTTCTTTGAAGCGGTCACCAAAGCCGTAGATGAGGGTAAGGTGGTTCACACAGCCTATCTAGATCTTGCCAAGGTGTTCAGCACCACCCCCACTCTGGAATTATAGATAAACTCAATAAACTAGGTATGAACCCCTATGTCACAAGATGGGTTGCCAACTGGCTCACTGACAGAACCCACACTGTGAAAGTAGCAGACTTAAGTCCAACGTCAGACCAGTGACAAGTGGAGTACCACAGGGTTCAGTTCTGGGTCCTCTCCTGTTTGGTATCTCCTTCTCTGAAGTACAGGCTAACATAGAAGGTCTTTGGCTAACAAAGTTCGCAGATGACTGCAAACTAGGAGCCATAATCAAAACTCCTAACGATGTGGACAGCCTACAAAAGGGCCTCACTGAGACAGATGCCTGGTGTCAAAGCCATGGCCTCAAGCTCAATGCTAAAATGTGCATTGTCATCCCTTTTGGTTAAAAACTCTGTACCCATGAACTACCACATAGGCGATAGTCTACTTAACACTGAAAGTGTGATAAGAGACCTTGGGATACAGGTGGACAGTAGTCTCTCCTTTGATAATCACATCGCTACAGTTGTCAGGAAATCCTTCTACATGGCACACCTCATCACAAAAGGTTTCTCATCCAGGAAAAAAAGAGGTCATTGTTCCCCTCTACTCATCACTCATTAGACCCATTATAGAGTACAACACCCCTTTTGGCATGTACCTTACAAGACCTCTACAACAACTGGAAAGGCCACAGAAATACCTCACAAAGAGGATTACCAGCCTCAAACAGATGCCCTACGTAGACCGTCTCAAAAAACTCCAGCTTTACTCTATCGCATATCACCTACTCAGAGGCGATCTCTGCCTAACATACAAAGCTATTGCAAACCCAGAGCTGTTGGACATGCTCCACTTAAAGAAATCCCAATCCCTCTGAGCTACATGCTCTAGAGACTAAAACCTTGTCACCACAATAAACAGAACATGCTGGAGGGATAGATTCCTGTCCCAGAGACTTCCCATACTCTGGAACAAACTACCTATCTATATCAAAGAAAGCTCCTCATTAGCACTCTTCAAGAAAAATCTTGATGACTGGATGGGAGATAAGAAATTCACCCAGGGGGATCACTTCTGTGGCTCTGCTTGACAGGGGCACAGGTAAATAATTTTCTTGGTTGTCAAAAGCCAGGGTACCATTTGGCTTGGCTTATATAGGCCCTAGGGCCAATAGCCTAGTACCTAACTATGAAGATATGAACCTACAATACTGTTTCTTAATGCACAGCTAATTGGCTTATGGATGATATTCTATAAAAGTCGCACTGCTCGAAATGTAACCGAAATGCTGTTTTGAAGAGCCCAGGTTCATCTTCTAGCTCTTCATTTATGGTTGTAGATGTTCAACAGTACACAAAATCATATTCCTTTGTAACTGTAGCAACAGTTACTCTCATAGCTACTAGGATATGTATTGAGAAAGATCATTGTATTTAGGGATGGGGCAGCCTTGGCAGCCCCATTATAGAGCCTAAATTTAAATTAATTTAGCTTCCCTGAATGCTTTCTTAGTTGTGTTTGTGTGTTCCACAATATGTACCCACAATCTGTGTCACTGTAATTAATATTATATTTGCAATACTATTCCATAGTACCCTCATTCTAAATGTGATTGCAGGTTAGCCAGATAAGGAATATTAAGAACGTTTCTAGAACTGATTTTTCTTTAGCCTAACCTTAGTGCTGCTCTTTAACAAGTGAAGTAAGAATAACCATCACACTTCTGGTGTCTTTTCTGGACTTCAGCAGCTGTATCCATAGCTTTTGCTAGAGTTTTACTGAAATGGGAGTAAAAAGAAATAGGAGTACAGTGACACAGAGACTGTGAGTGTACCTGTCACTGTAGATGGACCCCCTGTGAGGAACTAGCCATGTTGCCTGCAGGTTCCTTTAGGAGTTAGCCAGGGTGTGCTTCGATTAGACGGTGGTAGATGCTCAGATGTGGCATCTCCTTCAGCAATGTGCTGTCATCCTGCTCAGGGCAGACAAGCTACATCTATATGAACAAATATATTAAAACACTCATCTAGCTTCTAATTCGTAAACAAGTCCAAAGCAGAATAGGGTAATGAGGCAGTGCCCCAGGGTACAATAATGTGAAGTCTTTCTTTCTTTCTGTATAATTTCCCCAAGTCTTTTGTGTTTCAATACCATGCCAGGAACAGACCCATTCCTAAGTCAGAGTATGATTAGATTTCATGAAATTAGTATTGTTTCAGTCTTTGATGCTAGCCAAGAGTGCTCTTTTCAGCACCCACAATGTGCCCAGAATTGCCTCCTTCTGTAATTCACATAGGGTTGCATGTATTGATAGCATATCTAAGTGCAGTTGTAAATGAATTTTATTAGACCTCTTGTGCCTAGTACTGTTGTAACTATCTGGGTGTCTTTCTTCCACTTTGCTCTCATTTCTGCCTGCAAATCCTTTTATTTCATGACTTTGTGTCTCTCTGTACACAAGACACTGTAATCACTTGGTGTAACAATTTCAATAAGCAATGCTACTTTTGTCTTATTTTCATGAACTACTATATCTGGTTTTTTTACATCCATGTTTTTGAACTGTTGATAGTGGATGATCTCATGTGAAATACATTTTATCATTCTCTATCAACCCTTGTGGTTCATGTTTCCAATGCTTCCCAGCCATTTCTATATTATAGTGTTTGCACAATTCCCAATGCAGCAGTCTTGCCACATTATTGTACCTTTCATTATATAGGTCCCCTGCCACGGGGTGTATCAGTCCCAGCAACAAGATGTGTAACTGTTTTCATTTTACATCAAACTGCGTGTTATAATTCCTCCCTCAGAATATTGAGAGAAATAAACATTTGCTAGGGGAGAAAGACTGATTCTTTACTGAGATTTGGCATACTTTAAAAGAAAACAGCTACATCCTAAACATGTTTCCTTACTGCAGAATGCTTTTCCTTCCTAAAATCATCCATATGCAGCTACACTTAAATAAAACATGACTTACTTCTTTCTCCCTTTGGGTAGATTTATATGCTATTTTCATTGCACACCATGTTGCATTTGTATGAAATCTTGGAATACATCATTTAGGAATTTTCCTTACTGTTTGTCCCAGTTTATTGCTCATTGCATTTAAGATTTCAGACCCTTGAAAAGCTTGCACTGGGTGTTATTTTTAGCCCTGCATGCTTTTCCAAATATTGGCGCCCATAAAATATTATGTTTCTTACACCGTGGACTTAGCCTGGCGAAACAAACTAGATGGAGAGACAAACTAGCTGTTTCATATACAAGTGAGCATCTCAAGAAACCTAAGTCTTCTTGCTGACACTGACTGAGTAAAGAATAATTCTTTAGCTAAACACTTTTTGTCTCTTTCAAAGAGTCAACTCATTTATCTACTTTGTAGTTGAAATGAAGATAATTCATGTAAGTCTGTTTAGGGCATAGCCATACCTATCAACATCCGAGCAATAAACTATCATAACATTAGCCTTTAGAAATCATAGGTAAAGGTCAAAAAGAGGAACAATTTCTTATCTTTCAGAATATAAGGTTTTTAGATTCATAAGTCATTACTAGGTTGGTGATCCTGAGGACCACCTGTAGCCTAGCCACAATACCCAAAATTGTAGGCACCCATTGTCATAACTAAATTAAAGGTAGTTATGACCCCTTTCAATGAGGATTTCAGCAGCCAGACCTGGGGTGCATTTATGATTGCCCCTACATTTTTGTAGGTTAGACTTAAAGAGGGTCAGGGAGTTGCTTTGCTTTACATCCAGAGTAAGTGTATTCTCTAGGTTATATTTGTCTCACTAACAGATCCTATTTATGTTTCAGTGGAATTTAATATCTCCTAGTACTATGGTTTCATTAGGTAAATTGTCAGACATCCAGAAGAGAATCTGTTCTAATAAGGGTATATTCTCTCCGGGGTATGTAAATGGTGACTATATTTAGGGTTTTATGGTCATTAAGTTTGCAATTTGTGATAGCAAGTTCAGCTGGGTGAAATGAGGGGAGGGTTAGTTAGGCGGGATAAGGTTAGGAGTTCTGAGTACATTATGGCAACACCTCCACCTTTTTATGTGTTCAAGCCATAGAATGTTGTAACCAGGAGAGAGAAATTTATTGTTAGCGATGTGTGGTTTGAGCCATTTTTCAGAGAGATTAACTATGTTGACGAAATGTTGGGCTACCCAAGTGTATGGAATTCAGTTACCTTGTTAAGAATCATAAGAGGTAAAGACAACTGAGTCATGAGGCCATGTCCACCTTGCCATTGCCCACCCTTAGGCCTTCCATCTCTCTTTTCAAGGAGGACCAGGCCCCATTATACCATGAGTGAAGTTATGAACACCTTTACATTTGTTCAGCTCCTTTCTAAAGTTAGACAGTGTGTCAGACTGCTTAAATTGGGCAGGACATTTCTTCCAGAAGGGGTAGGTGCTGCATGACAAATCTATCTTTCCTTTTTGCCTTACTTATTTGTTGGAATGCATTTAAATATCTGGTAGTACTGTATCCCTTATAGCCCTATACGCAAGGCACAGGTCACTCATTAGGAGTCTATATCAAACTGAGTATAGGAATAGGGATAAAAATCTTTTTTTGTATTTCAGATATTTTATGCCCTTGATTTTTAGTTACAAACCTCGGAAGTATTTCCAATTAGTTAATATGGTTAGTAAGGTACATCACAAAGGGGCATTATACTCAATGGTGGGTATTTTCAGTGCAGATTATAAGGAGATGAGGACTTCATTTGATTTGGAAGAAACTTTTTTTGCCATGAGCTGTACAAGGTAAAATGATGTCCTAACCATCACTGCAACATGATAGTCAAATGAAAGGAAGCTGACCACCCAGGTGCCCAGGTCTCTCACAACCTTTTCATTTTGAAGTGGTGTGTTACCTATGCTATAAGCTGTTGCAAAGAGGTGCTGAACAAATACTACAATGTTGTATTTTTTGGCAATGGGCTTGAGCCCATTTTTTGCTGCAGTAGGTATTGATAAGTAAGCTCATACTAGAGTGTATGAATGTCATGGGGAGTAGATGATGTCTCCAAATTACAGTTATCTGCAAACTTTGTTAGCCAGAGGCTTCATTTCATTAGTGGAAATCGAAAAGTAGATGCTGAACAGCAGAAGCCCCAGCACAGATATTCTTCAGCATCCCTCTGAAAGAAGCAGACGAGACAGGAAAGATGACTTTACATCCTGGAATTTAGTTTGCTTTTAATGTTACTAAAACCAAAAATATTAAAGAATGGTCTAATAATGCAAATAATTACCTTTTCAATGATGTAGTTTGTTTCCTGGCAAACAGCAACATCCACTAGGAAATTTCCTTCTTAAAACTTGCATTTTTTTTTAACAATTTGATATTTTTTTTAGTTTTCTTTACTTAAACTACATTTCAGCATTGTGAGTTACATTACCATATAGTGATACTCACTTTTCTATGTAGGCAGCCATTGTGTTGCCATTTTTGAGGGAACAAGCCATCTTAACTATGACATTGACAATGACAGATTTCTTTAGCATGTTTCTTTAAGGATTTCCTAACATCATTTATTGTGGTAATGAACTTGATGTCCTACATCGTTTATAGTGGTAATGAACTTGATGTCCTGAGCATTTTATTTCGATATTCAGGTACTGACTTGGAAAATGATGTTTTGTCTACTGTAAGTATATAAGGTGGTCAAATAAGAAGGTCAACGTCTGTATTTCTGAGGTTATAGGTCGAGTTTCTGTAGTTTAGGAACTGTTTAAGTAGAGAAAAGTAGTGATCATTGAGTGGCTTCTAAGTTAAAATATTCAAAAGGAAAGAGGCTCTTCATTCAGCTTGGAGCCAAAGACAATGATGCTCCTTTTAAGGCCTAAGAAGATATCTTATTTTATGTCCTTTGGTGGATAGCCATGTTTTGTGAGGAGTGTAAGGCAATCACTGGAAGGTAGTACGCTAACAGAAACAGTAGAGTGTTGACAGCAGTAGAGACAATAGTGTTGATAGCATTGGGTCATCTAGCTTCCTTTGTCAAAAAGTGGGATATTTTGTAAGCTACTCTGAGTTGCATGAATTTGAATTTCAAAATGTGGTAGGAATGGTAAAGGTTCCTCAAATATTAGGCCAAGGTGTCTTTGCTGAGTCACAACATGATGATCAAAGGCTAGATTACTATCTATGTGTGTCCCTAAGTCCCTGACTTCTGGGTCAACTCTTAGGGGTGTGTTGTCAATGTGATAGTTATCAGGGTTGCATGACTTCCCAAAGGATACTATTATGCATTTCTTGGCATTTACTTTTAGTCCACGACTCTGACACCAGTTGTTTGTCTGTGTCAGCCCCTCCTGGAGAACATTTGTGTCAGTGTGAGATTCAATGACAGCTCCTAATTTGCAATCATATGCAAATTTAGTCAGCCATAGACCACTAAAATTGGCCTTGACTTCTGAGAAGTAAATGCCAAAAAGAAGCGGTCCAAGGACTGATCCCTGAGGGACTCCACTTGTGAATGGCCTCTTTGTAGAAGTGAACGCCCCAATTCTAAATTCCTGGGTCCTGTCTGTGAGCCATTTGGCTATCCACCGAGTGACATATGGGTTTGTACCTAACCTCTTGAGTTTGTCAACAATGCCTGAATGGGGTATTGTGTCAAATGCCTTGGCCAGGTCAAGACAGGCAGTGTGAACGATTTTGCCCTCATCCATTGCTTTGGTGACCTTCTCAAAGAAATCCACCAGGTTGAGTAGGCATGATCTGCCCTTGACAAAACCAAACTGGGTTGGGTCCAGTGTCTGGAGGTTTACTATATCTCTATAGATCATCTCCATAGGTTCATTGGTTCATAGGTTGGTACAAGGCTATCGGCCCTAGGGCCTATACAAGCCTAGCCATAACAATTCCCTGGCTATTTCTTCCCACACTATTTACTTCCCTGGACCCCTGTCTAGCAGGGTGACTGACGTGATCAATGGGGTGAATTTCCTTTCTCCCATCCAATCATCAAGGTTCCTTTTGAAAAGGGCCAAAGAGGCGCTTTGCTTGATATGTATGGGCAGTCTATTCCAGAGTCTGGGGAGTCTCTGGGTCAGGAACCTATCCCTCCAGCATGTTTTGTTTATTGTGATGACAATTATCCATGATAATTCTTTCCATGGCTTTACATATAAGACTAGTGAGACTTATAGGTCTGTCATTTCCAGGGTCTGTAGATGGCCCTCCTTTGTGCAGAGGGATGACTGTTGCCTTTCTCCCTTCATGAGGCACAAAGCCTGTTTGGAGGCTACAGTTAAATAGTAATTCCAGAGGCCCTGATAGGTCATGTTTCATGCTATTTAGAAGACATCCTGGGATATTATCTGGGCCCATTGATGCAGTGTTCTTGGTATTAGAGAGAGCACTAAGGACCTGTTCCTTAGTGATAGCAGGGGGAGTTATATTTGATGGTATTTCCTGCGGGAAGTTTGATGGGGAGAGAGGGGTAAAGTTGGAAATGAATTTGTTGGCCAGGAGGTTTGCTATATTTTCTGACTCAGTTTAGGTGGCGCCATTTGCAATGAGCTCTGCACACAATTGTGTACTGCCTTTGAGGTTGAGGACATAGCTAAAGAATGCCTTATGGCTGTCCTTGGCCTGGGAGGCCAAACTTACCTCAAATTTGGCTTTGGTAGACTTTATTTGTCCTCTGAGTTGTTGCACCTCCTATTTTTTGCCATGATTTTCTTCCTCTTGTTATACAACCAATTGATTTTGTGATTCCACCAGGGTGGCTTGTTTTTTGAGTTAGTCATGTATTTCTTCCTGGTGGATACAGCTGCCTCTATGCAGCTATTAACATGCTTGTACAGGGCTTCTGTGAATAGTTCTGCATAGGCAGAAGTGCTCTCAGTGTTTATAGGGCTTGAAATTTTGCCAGTTCTCACTTAATAGCAGGAGGTTAGTCTTAGAATAGTTCCTGAATATTCCTGGTTTAGCTGGGGGACCAGGTTTTATTTTTACTTCAAAGGAGACCATTTTGTGATGACCTTACCAGGGAAGGCATTACATTGGGGGTGTGCAGCACTCTCACATATTAGTGAGGACCAGATCCAGTATGGCTGCACCCTTGGTTGGTGTATTGATCTGGTCTAAGGAGTTTGTGTTTACAAAATCCAGGAATTTCTGTCCATGTATGTTTGATGTCATATAGGATTCCCAGTTAATAGTGGGGTAATTAAAGTCACCCATGAATATGGTATTGGGTTGGATGGTTAGTGTTTCTAATATGTTTAAATACATGGTATGGGTTTCCTGGGTCATAGAGGGGATCCTATAGTTTGCAAGGAAGTGGTATTGGATTTTATCTATGATGATTTGAACATGGAGCAGCTCAAGTCCATTGTCCTGTTTGACCAGCCTTGAAGTATATTTATTCTTGATGTAAATAGAGACACCTCCACCTTTAGTCCCTGCCCATGAAGTAACTGCTCTAAATGTGTGGAAGTCATTATAACCCTGCACTGTTGGTGTGCTGTCCGAGGCTTTAAACCATGTCTCAGAGACCGCACAGACATCAGCATTCTCTAGGGTAAAAAGAGCTTCCAGGGAGTGGAGTTTTTTTGTTTAGGCTCTTAGCATTGAGCAGTAACACATTTAGATTTTATTGGTTTTGATTTGCTATGTCTGTAGTACTTTCAGTTTGGCATTGCATAAAAAAGACACTATGCGGAAAGACAATGTTTTAGCTAATATTTGAAAGCCTAGAGGGGAGAGGTGCAGACCATCCCTGGTAAAGCAGCGTGGTCTGTTGATCATCTCTTTCCATGCTGACAAATATTGCACTCCCTTAGAATGACAGCAGAAATTAAGCCAATTATTAAAGTCAATCATCTTTTGTTCGTATTGTTGCATTATCCTTGGAGAAGGTAAAATGCTGTTCAATGCTAGGCTCATACCAGCCTGAGACACATATTCCGAGAGCTCTATGATGTCTCTCCTCATATAATCTAGGGAGGTACGTCTCAGGTTATTTACTCCCACATGGACTATGACTGAGTCATATTGGTAATTGTGATCCAATGACCTGACTGCATCTTGTCTTTTTTTCCCCACTAGCTAGGAGTAATGTAGTGTGATAGAATATGCTTATAAAGAAGAAGAAAGCTGAATGATATAGTACTAGGCTGTCTTTAGATTTGCAAGTTTTAAACCATGATTTACACAAGGAATACAGTATGTTCTGTCATTCTGTATATAAGTATAGCTCTCCTCCAGCAACAGAACCAAAACAATTTTTATGGTGATTACTATCCCAGAAGGTACAGTAGATTGATTTAATACATACCAAGGATGAGAATTGAACCCTGTTGCTCCTGTATGTCACAAAACAGTTCTGCAAAAAAGGACCATGTTCCAGAAAATAACCTCAGATCTGTGTCACTAGTTTGGCCAAAACATTAATAGAAGAGTTAATCCTTCATTACAATGGCTTAAACC